>NW_015386365.1:308573-328501 GCF_001527695.2 Protobothrops mucrosquamatus | reverse complement strand
CCTGTTGCTAGTTAGCCAACCAGCAACGGGCATGAAACTGTATGCAGATGGAGAAGGGCAATCACCCTTAATGGGCGATCAATGGTGAAGGGCAATCACCCTTAATGGGCGATCAATGGTGAAGGGCAATCACCCTTAATGGGTGATCAGGATATGCATAGGGGATTAAGGGGGGGGAATACAAAGAACACAACAGCCTATAATACAAAAATCTCTCCAACCGGCAGCCTACTTCCCAGAACAATTAGATAAAGCTCCAAGGAACTTTGTTGTGTGTGTGTGGGGGGGGGGTGGAATCTATTCTAGCTCTTTTGCAGTTGTGCAGTAGTCCAAGTTAACCCATGCTTGAACCCTCCTTCTGCCTAGCTGGGTGCTTCCTAAAGTCTCTGAAAAGATAATTTATTATTTCCTTTTTTTCAAAAAAAAAAAAAGCTGAAGAACTATAACCTTAATCTCTCCTTTGTGTCACATACGGACTGTATGTAAAGGAGATTGTGCTTGTGGCAAAATAAATAAGAAATGAAGATAATAAGTAATAAATAAGAAAGGAAACCCTCCTAGAAAGACCTCCATCACATCATATTTGAATATAATTGCTTTTATTTTTCTGCACTAACACAGACTTACTCCCCTTGATTTCTGCTCTTCTCTTCCTTCAAGCTGACAGAATCAAGAAGAGCCTGTGCACATACCCATGAAGTTAGGAACCCATCAACAGAATAGCACTTATCAATCACTTGAAGCCTTAACAGATGTTTTTCTCTGGGAGCTGCCAGCTAGCAGCAGACATTTTTCCATGTCTTTATCCCAGGAGCCAGGCATCAATTTGCTCTGCAATAGCTCGCTGCCCACTTCAAAAGATGTCTTTTGCCATTACAAACATGAGACGTGTTCCTTTTTTTTGAGAGAGAGAGAGAGAGCTGACTTGAAAGTATCAGTTCCATGTCATTTCCAAAGAAATGAAAAGCCTGAGAAATAGCAACAAGCCTACAAGAAAGAGCATTATTTTTCACTGTCAAAGACATTGCCCCACAGCAAACAAACAAGCGCAGTTCCCAGAGAACAGTATATTTGCCTCCTTTAGAAACAGGCACTACTTCCAAGATTTACAATATTGTGTGCCTGTCTTTTCTATTCTGGATATAATGCTTCACCTTTTTTTTCTTGCTAGTAAGAAAAAAAAACTAGAAAGAGCAGGAGGCAGAACAGGAACTGTTATGAGAACATAAGTTTTTTGTTTTTGTTTTTTTAAAAAATAGTCTACACCAGGGGTGGGCAACCTTGGCTCTTTTATGACTCGTGGACTTCAACTCAGAATTTCTGAGTCAGCATGGCTGGCTCAGGAATTCTGGAAGTTGAAGTCCACGAGTCATAAAAGAGCCAAGGTTGCCTACCCCTGGTCTACACCATCGCTTTTGATCACCATTTCAACTTTTCTGCTACTTGGAAACAAAAGTGTTTTGAGAAGACAACCAAATGTGCCTCTGTAATTCCAGCACTGACTGCTGCATTTCATATGTTTATATGCCATCTTTTAACAGGAATAATAATAGCAATAACAATAACAACTCACCCGCAATCAAAAAAATTAGTGGAATCACAATGTTAAAAATCCCCAGGTGCTTTTTCAAAAGGGAACAGGACTTTCTTGGTTTTTTTTCTTTGAAAATGTTTCACTTCTTATCCAAGAAGCTTCTTCACGTTTTCAAAGAAAAAACCAAGAAAGTCTCATTGCCTTTTGGAAAATCACCTTTGGGACAACCATGACCTGGATGATTCAGAATCTCCATAGACACAATATTAAAAGTGGTTCAGAACATAGAAGTTAAGTTTTTTTAGGACTTCAAATACAAGCTGATAAATGTTTACTCTATAGTAAGCCAGACATCATTCTACTATAGTTACAAAGAAATAGGTACCAAGTACCAGGTGTATAATTGACATTGAAGGAGCTGGAGATAAAAGAATCATTCAGAAAAAACTAAGAAAACTTCTTGAAGTCTTGGAAATAGAATCAAGTGACTGTGGAAAAAGAAAGTTGTAGAGATGACAATAGTGATTGGTGCACCTGATGTCATACTAGAAGATCTGGAAAAGCATTGGGTACAATAAGAATGGACAAAATCTCAATTACCAAAAATTACAGTACTTGGAATAGTGCACTGATTGTGATAACATCTACAGTATAACTATCTTAGATCCTTGGGAAAGATACAATGATCAAATGTAACAAACACAGTAAAACTATCTTGTAGACTATGTGTAAATAACAATAAAAATAAATGGTATGTGGAAAACAGATAGCATCCAGTATTGCATTCTCATTTCCCTCCTTCATACTATAGGCCCGTGGTGGTGAACCTATGGCATGCGTGCCACAGGTGGCCCGCAGAGCCCTCTCTGTGGGCATGCGCGCCGTCGCTCCAGTCCTATGCCTTCAGTTGGGTTTTATAAAATGTTTTTGCTTTAGGCCTCCACCACCGTGTGCAAAAAAAAAAAGGTTCAATCAATCAATTTCAACTTCTAGCAGGAAAACAAAATCTCACAAAGTTGGAATTGATTGAACTTTTTAGTCCCACCCAGTCTGCTGTTACCACCATAGCCATGCCCACCCAATGGGCCATGTCCACCCAATGGGCCACGCCCACCCAATGGGCCACGCCCACCGGGCACCCGATGATACATAAGTGGGTTTGGGGTTGCAGTTTGGGCACTCGGTCTCTAAAACGTTCGCCATCACTGCCCTAAATGGAATTTTCCTCCAATGCGATTTTCCCATGTATTTTACCTGGAAACATAGATAGGGCAGCCTAGAAAAGTCAGTGCCCTCCTAACCATACCCAAGCACTCTGAATTTGTTGGCAATGTCCATTTTGCTCTTCGAGTTCATGGTTACCTAACCCTAACCCTAAGTGGAATTTTCCTCCAATGGGATTTTCCAATGTATTTTACCTGGAAACATAGATAGGAAAGTCTAGAAAAGTCAGTGCCCTCCTAACCATACTAAAGCACTCCGAATTTGTTGGTGATGTCCATTTTGCTCTCTAACTTCATGGTGACCCAACCCTAACCCTAAGTGGATTTTTCTCCAATGGGATTTTCCCACGTATTTTACCAGGAAACATAGATAGGGCAGGCTAGAAAAGTAAGTGCCCTCCTAACCACACTCAAGAACTCCAAGGTTTTTGGCAATGTCCATTTTGCTCTCCAACTTCATGGTAACATAACCGTAACCCTAAGTGGAATATTCCTCCAATGGGATTTTCCCATGTATTTTACCAGGAAACGTAGATAGGGCAGGCTAGAAAAGTCAGTGCCCTCCTAACCATACCCAAGCACTCCGATTTTACTGGCAATGTCCCTTTTGCTCTCTGAGTTCATGCTGACATAACCGTAACCCTAAGTGAAATTTTCTTCCAATGGGATTTTCCCATGTATTTTACCAGGAAGAATAGATAGTTCAGCCTAGAAAAGTCAGTGCCCTCCTAACCATAACCAAGCATTCTGAATTTGTTGGTGATGTCTATTTTTTTCTCCGAGTTCATGGTGACCTAACTGTCACCCTAAATTGAATATTCCTCCAATGGGATTTTCCCATGTATTTTACCTGGAAACATAGATAGGGCAGCCTAGAAAAGTCAGTGCCTTTTTAACTATACCCAAGCACTCTGAATTTGTTGGCAATGTCCATTTTGCTCCTGGAGTTCATGGTAATGTAACCGTAACCCTAGGCCATCATGAACCACTGTACAGGTAGTCCTTGACTTACAACCATAACTTAGCCCAACATTTCTGTCACTAAGTGAAATATTTGTCATGTGAATTTTGCCCCATTTTATATGCCACAGTTCTTAAGTGAATCATTGCAGTTTTTAAGTTAGTAACATGGTTGTTAAGTGAATTTGGCTTCCCCATTGACTTTGCTTGTAAGAAGGTCCCAAAAGGTGATCACATGACCTTAGGACACTGCAACTGCCATAAATATGGGTCAGTTGTCAAGGGCCTGAATTTTGATCCTGTGACCATTGGCAGACCGCAATAGTCATTAATATAAAATGGTCATAAGTCACTTTTTTGAGTGCCATTGTAAATTGAACAGTCACTAAATGAACTGTTGTAAGTCAAGGACTACCTGTATATGCTTTGGATGACTGAGGAATCCTCAGGAATATATTTTGAAGGCATGTGAAGAGTCAGTGCAATACAGTGCTTAAGGTCTTGGACTAGGAATAGGGACACTCAGGTATTAGACCACCCTCAGCCAGTCGCTCACTCTCAATCCAATCTACTTCTCTGGCTGGTTGTGGGGAGCAAGAAGAAGAATGGCAAAGTTCAGTGGCTCCCACTTTTAGCTTCTTTTACATCTGACAAAGACAAAGAGAAGATCTACCATGTGACCTTTCATGTGGTCATTGGGCCCTCAGTACATTGGGGCCGATCCATGGTTCTCATTAGTGGCCATGAAATCCTGAGCTTTTTCCAGGAGAGGTCGCAAGGGAAAGAGCTTCTTGCAGCAGGAACAATGAAAGGCCCGTAGAAGACGTCCCGCAGTACTAATCAGGGAAATTCTGCCAACAGCCCAGCAAGCAGGTCAAGCAGCCCTGGCAGGGATAAATCTGTACAGTTGGTACAACAGTACCCAAGCAACAGAACCAACTGGTCCTCCTTCAACTCCATCACACAAATAAGATCTCACATTCACTGGGTAGCATCTCAAGATGCTAATAGAGTCCCACAAATGACCATAGCCACGCCTCCTGGCACTTTGGCCAAGGGTGCCATTTCCCCTTGGGTGTCTAGTGGCCAAATTATGCAGTCTTCATCTGATGTTAGTAGAACTGTATCCTAGTCTGCTGACTTAAACATCTGCCTGGATAACAGCAATAAAAAAAACTGCATTGGGCATCCGAGCCACAGATCGGTATTGAAAAGGATTTCAGCTCACAGGAACGCAATAGGATTGGCTTCCAGTTGAAATGAGATGAATATTTTTTTTTCTGGTTCTGTTTTAGGATGTCTCATTCTGGAATTGCCATTTCTCTTTCCAAAGTAAATACAAAAATAGGAATTGTGTGTATGCAGATGCTAATAAATTAAGCCTATAATCCCTAGGGAAAGGGACTGAGCTGCAACACAAAGGTCATTTATAAGGCATGTGGCATGTGGGGAGTTGTGGGAACAGTGCAAAGGATGTCTTTTTTTAGCATAAATTTTAGCTAATCTTTATTTCAATATTAGGATGTTTATTTGATATGAGTATATATCAAAGCATAGTGCAAGATAGTACCAATAGGGACCTTTTTTCTTGTTTTCTATTAAGTCATCCTCTGTGTTCCATTTGCTTTTATCTTCCCTTCCATCTTCTCCCATTTTTGCCTTTCAGCTCATTTTCTTCCATTTGCTTTTATCTTTCTGTAACCTAATCAGCCAGATGAGATAGTCTGAAGTCATACCACCCCTGACTCAATCTGAAGAACTGCATGCAAGTAGCTGTTCCTTGCCAAGGAATCTACTTTTAGAGGCAGCAGTAAATTTAGCTTCACTTTCCTCCTGAACAATTTGTCAATGGAACCCCACATAGACTAAGATGATAGATCATAGAGGGATATCTCACACCCAGAAATATTGTAGATAGGCACAATGCTTCATGTGACTGGTATATGCATGCAAATAAATCCACTATAGTAAGATTGGGAAGGAATTTGGAGATCATCTAGTCCAACTGCAAGAATCATTCCTGCCCAGTGCAAGAATCCATTACGATCACAGGTCTGATAGAGGGCCATCCAGTTTCTGTTTGAACACCTCCAGTGAACAAGGCCACCTCTTTCTGAGGCAGTCTGTTCCATTATTAAATAGCTCTTAACGTTTTCCTGATGATGAACTGAAATCTGCATCATTGTAATTGTTCCATTGTCCTTGTCCTGTGTTCTGGAACAACTTAAACATCTTCTACATAATTGCTGTTTAGATGTATGAAGACAGGCATATATCCCTGCAGTCTTTTCTTGTTCTGGCTCAACATATCTAGTGAACCTAACTATTCCTCATACGTTTTTCTTCCAGACCCTTTATAACTTTTCTACTCTGGACATGTTCAATATGTCAGTGGCTTTCTTTAAATGTCATACCTAGAACTAGTTGCAGTATTCCAGGTGTAGTCTGAGCAACATAGAAATAGAGAGGTACAATGACTTTTGTTATCAATAGTCTGTCTTTTCCTTATTCATTCTTTCAAAGCTTGGTTGAGCTGGTTTCCATTGATTTCTTTAGGATCTAGAGTGAGATACACTCTTATCTCATAATGAATAAATAAAATTATTGCTCTTCTCTATTTTTATAATATTTTCCAGCTTGGTTACACAATTCTCTTAAATATAACAACCGATGCAGTGCATCAGATGCTAAAATTCAGTAAAAGTATGTTCAAAGGTGATTTGGAGACATTTTTTTTCTACAGCAAAATATAAAAACAGAACAGTCATTCCTAATCTAGTCTTATCTAGTATCCTGTGTCCAACCAGATATAAGATCCCAACAAGATGGACATTGACCAAATAACTGGATTCTTAGCAACTAGTACTGAGATATGTATTTTCTCTAAACCTGGGGCATTATAATCCCATTTCAACTCTATAGCTCTTGATAGTCTTCATCATAAATCTATTTAATCCCTTTCTAAAGTTGTCCATGTTTGTGGCCATCATAACATCTTTTGGTTGAAAACTCCATATTTTGTGGTTTATAAAGTGGTACCTTTTTTCTGTCCTGATTTTTTCCCTTTTCAGCATTCTGGATGTTCCCCAGTTCTAGCCTTTCATTCACTTTCCTAAGTTAAAAAGTCCCAAATATACATTTTGGTTATAGTAAACTTTATTTTGATGGCTATGTTTGGTGTTCTTTTCTATCCCTTAAACTACAGCATATCTTTCTTATTTTAAAACAAGATTATAAAAATTACATAAAGCATTCTAAATCTAATCTCACAATATGTTTGAACAGAGACATTAAAATGATAATTATATTTTTAATTCCTTCAAATACAACGTTGTATTTTTGCAGTTAGCCTTTGCCCTCCAAAATACTGTTTCCTACCTATGGCATCTTCAGAAAGAAGTAGTAATTATGGTGATAGTGATAGGACTTCTAGGAGACAACTGGCATGTGACTTTAAACTAGAATAGAAAGTATGACTGACTTTGCTTAAATGCTACTGAATGCTTTAATTTAAGGTGAACTAACAATCTGTTAAAAACTTCCTATTCAGGTTGATTACAAAACTGACTAATCTGAACATTAAATATCTCACCCAAATGATCGCAACTTTCTAATGTTCCAAGCAAAAGCATTTTCTCAGACTTTTGTTAAGATCTTGATTTCGTGAGGTTTGACACTGACCTGTCTTTAAGAACCTTTTATCTCTAGTGCTCAAGAATCAGTTAAAAACAAGGCCTTGTTGATGATAGTATGAAAACAAGAGTAACCCTGATTGCTTTTTCTTGTGTTCCTAATTTCATATGACTAGACATGACACTAATTAAAATGACAATTCTTTTTAAGATGTAGGAAGATACAGCCTACTGGTGATTACACAACTTGAAGTAACTCAGTACAGTATGTTGATGATGGAATGACCTACATTCTCTCTCTCTCTCTCTCTCTCTCTCTCTCTCTCTCTCTCTCTCTCTCCCTCCCTCCCTCCCTCTCCCCCCCCCCCTCTCTCTCTCTCTCAAGCGTTAGTCTAAGAAACAAATAAAATAACCATCTGTTCCAAATGTACTTTTTATTTTCTGGATGAAAATCTCAGTAATTTTCGCCCTGATTCACAATGACAACTCAGAACAAATGACCCATTTTTAGATCAACTCAGACAACTGAACTTATGCCAGTGAGCAGATTGCCCAATAAAACTTATGCAAAAACGAGATAACAATTTTGCTATATAAAATAAAGCATGGCTGAACTATCTGGTAGCAAGAAAGGATAACTAAAAAAAATGAAACTAAAATCATTCTGAAAATGATTCCCAACTTTCCATATCACCAGTAGGTGAAATGCCAAGGCCTCTGGAAGTATTCTTTCCAAGCTGTGATAATGGTCTTTTCACAATCGAAACCTCGTCCTCTCGTCCTTAGCTCAAGTTCTCTTCATTTCCTGATAGCTTTATACAGTTAGTCCTTGACTTATGATCACAACTGAGCCCAATATTTCTGTTGCTAAGTGAGACATTTGTTGAGTTTCCCCCCATTTTACAGCCTTTCTTGCCACATTTGTTAAGTAACATGGTTGTTAAAGTGAATCTGGCTTCCCCATTGACTTTGCTTGTCAGAAGTTCGCAAAAGCTGATCACATGACCCTGGGACATCGCTGCTGTCACAAAGATGAATCAGCTGCCAAAGCATCTGAATTTTGATCACATGACCATGGGGATGCTGCAATGGTCATAAATATGAAAATGGACATAAGTAACTTTTTTCAGTGCCATTGTAATTTTGAGCAGTTATTGAATGAACTGTTGCAAGTCTAGGACTACATATGTATGATTGTGTCTGTCTGTCTGTCTGTCTGTCTGTCTGTGTCTCTGTGTCTATATGCAAATGGTTGGAGGGAGGGGGCTGTTAAGCTGCTGTTTCCCCTAGCTACAAAGACAGGAAGTGCCTTGGTAGCTTCTCTTAACAGAGAGGCCAAGAGTTCCATCCTTATTCAATGATGTTGCAGACACATGCAAAGAGAAGGTCCTTCAGTTGGGATGCAACAATCGCCCTCTTGCCTACTTTGACGCACACAATCCATCCTCTGCAAATGCTTCTGTTTTCCTGTGCTTTGACTTAAATATTGGACAGAATGAGTATATCCAAAGTATATCCTACTTTGGATAGAATATAGCATACCTGTAATTGTCACCACATCAAATGAGCTTCCAGTGCACTCATTACTATATATTCATTATGGTGACCGTTCTCTAGTGAGTGAGAGGTCTTTCTTTTTTTAATCTTATTTATTGTTTTATCATACAAAATAATATACAAAACAATAAAATAAACAAACAAGATGAAACAAAAGCATACATTCAATCCTAACAACAACAGAAAAGAAAAAAAATAGTGTACAAAAAAAAAGATTAAAAAGTGATCAATTAAATTTAACATGTAGGATCCATCCTCACTGGGTTCTAAAAGAATAGAAAAGACAGTAAATTCTCCTCCCCTTTTACAAATATATATAATGTTTAGTTCAACCTGTGTGTGTGTGTGTGTGTGTATAAGAAAAAAACAGTCAACAGATTGAGCTAAACATTACACTAATCTTCAAATCCCACTGTTAACCATCTGTTATTATATTTAACATGCAGAAAGTCCACGAACGGTTTCCAAATTCTTATAAAGCTATTTAGTCCATTATCTCTAATCAAAGCAGTTAATTTTGCCAGCTCTGCTAATTCAGTCAGTTTCAGAATCCATTCTTCAACAGTTTGTGAGGATTGTACTTGCCAAACACTGGAAAGTAAAAAGGATGCTGACTGATGAGTGGTCTTTCTTTTATTTCTTTGTTAACACTGTGCTTAAAAGGGCATTGGCATTGCCAAACTATAATGACCCTCAGAGATACCCCTGACCTTTCTTCAAGGATGGAACTTAATGACAGAGTTTTGTCTTTCATGAGTGTAACACCAGAGTAGTCTTGAGATCATTAGTTGACATTTCAGTAGTAGAATGGTGCCTTGCTACTTGACTGCTTCAAAACTCACTGAATTTGGTACTCAATAGATTTTGACACAAAAATGTTGTCCCGGTACTTGTCGCTTGTTTGGTACTTAATGCACTGCAATACGAAGAAAAGGAAGGCCACAGAGGGCAGACAGGGAGTTGACCATGCAGGGAAGGTCACTGCAAAAGGAAGCAGGGGATTGACACAGAGGGTGGACAGGACATT
Organism: Protobothrops mucrosquamatus; assembly: GCF_001527695.2. NCBI lineage: Eukaryota > Metazoa > Chordata > Lepidosauria > Squamata > Viperidae > Protobothrops > Protobothrops mucrosquamatus. The sequence goes on along the minus strand of NW_015386365.1, from coordinate 318,568 downwards.
GGCCCAGCTGGGAAGGTCACTAACATAGGAAAAGGGGGTCGGTGGTGGAGAGCAGACAGGAAGTGTCATGTGGTAAGTCACATGGTTTGTTTGGTACTCATCATTTTTAGTACTCATCAGGCCTCCCAGAACCAATTAACAATGAGTACCATAGTACCACTGTGGAGAAGAAATTTATAATTGAGACATAATTTCAACAGTATATAAATCAATCCAACCTAAGTGGACTTGATTCAAATTTCAGATCAGCCAGGTCCAAACTAACCTTACCAAGTCATATATCTTTTCCAACATTGCACAGTGTTTCTGAGTTAATGATAGCAAAGTCCAGTAGTACACAGCAGTATGCTCATAAAGTACAAAAAAGAAATGTATGAAATTTGCCTCTTGCCATGTTGCAAGTCTCTAATCCAGTGGGGTGGTCCCATTTCATCGTATGTATTTATTTAAAAAAGTGATATGGCCGCCTGCTCCCTTTCAGTGACTCTAGGTGGCTTATAATATCTTATGGATTCTTGACTTACTGAACAAAAATGATTTAGGCTCTTCCTAAGGGGAAAAAATTCTTTTTGCTTGAATGTCCGTGTCATATTCTGTGATATTTCTTAATTATATTTTCCAGATTTAATCATATTTATTCCTAGAAGAACAGAGGGCCAAGGTAAAGTTCCTGATAGTTGCCAGTAGAAAAAGTTCAAAATTTTGGATAATAGTATTCCAAGTAATGAGCTATTTTTTCCAATTTCTCCTTGTTTATCTGTTTTGTTCATTATTCTATCTTTTCTTTCCATAAGTTCATTTTATACTCACAACAGCAGCACATTAAGATAAATTGGACTGAGAGATACCGACTGACCAATGTCAATATGACTGAGGCTCAACCAGAGTCTTATTTTCATTAATATTTGTGTGTGTATATATACACATACACACGCGCACACATGCACTCACACACGCACACACACTGCTGAATTAATCTCCATTAATAGTTCTTTCATGCTGATATTTAAATAGGATTGTAATTTTTAATGTTATTAGCCACCATGAGCAGTGCATTTACTGTATATCAGAAGGATTGTATATGTCTGTGTGTGTTTTCTTTAAATAGATTAATAAATATTAAATTGAGTTTTTAGGGATCCCATTAGTTATTTGGTTTTTATTATTTCTATATCTGTCCAATCCAAGGTAATCCCCCTCTGTGGTAACTTTAAATACATTTCAGAAAATGCTTCAAATTGGCTGACAAAAGAATCTTAAGAATTTCATCATTGTGGATTGGTAGATGGGCTGCTGAAAGGCCAAACATAAACAGCTCCAACTCATCACAATCCTTCTAAAGCTAAAAACTGGAATCTTGTCTTCTATACTCTCAACTGTCCTGCACATACAAGTGAACAATGTTTCTAAAGAACAATACTTATTTGTGGAATTTTATCAACTTTGGCCTTTTTATAGAAATACACATTTCTTAAAGAAAGAAATAAAATTATTCAGATAATCTCTGCTATAACCTAAGGCCTAGTGAAAGAAAAATGCTTAATAGCTGGATTCACATATCATATTAACGTATTATTTTTAGTCTGGCTCTACTGATTCCAGTCTACTGTGAGAGTCAGGGATGCTTATGTTACTGATCAACAGTGAGGAGCTCCAGACAAATGAGTAACTGAAAATTAAGTAAATGAAGGGATCAGAGTATGTTATCATTTTTGTTTGATAATGGACAGGTGAGTGCTGTATGACATGTCTATTGATTGCCATTTGGATATTATAAAGCAGCGGTCTTCAAAATTGGCCCTTTTATGACTTGTGGACTTCAACTCCCAGAATTCCTCATGCTGGCTGAGGAATTCTGGGAGTTGAAATCCACCAAGACCCTGTTATAAAGCAACAGAAATAGAAGGAAGGAAGATCAGAAGCCACTATCAAATCAGGTAATCAGAAACTTCCTTATTCAGTATCAGGTAGCTCAAAAACAGGGTTTATTTTCAAAATCAGTTACAAAATTGATCAATAAATATTGAAAATGTAAACTAAGTTTCATTTTAGAACCATTGCCTTTGATTCTTGTGAAACTTTTATCTAGGATTGTTGATTTGGCTGGCAACTGGACCCATCAAATTATTATTTGACTTTTTATTTTTATTTTTAAAAGGCAGCAGTAATAATATGAATGAGCCATTAATACTTCACTGAATCCATCATTTGTTGTTCATTCCAAAGCTTTACTAAGGCAAACAGATGTTTGGACATACTCACAGGTATTTCCACCCCTCAGTAAAAAAAATCCATTGGTATATAGAATACATTCGGCTCAATTCTTTTGAACTCTGTATGTTCTAATCCCCCTCCTCTTCCTTGGCAGACTTAACATCATTTGACTGAAAAACAACAGGGTGAGAGAAAGGAATTGAAAACTTCAGCCCTGTTGTCTGGACTAATCCTGATTCATATCTTAGATGAATTAATCCCTCCAACAAACTAGCACTGTTACCCATTAAGTGTTTGGAAGGATACAGAAACAGAGACGGTGGGCCTGAAAAAAAAATTGTCTTCAGTTCTGCTTACAGGAAAAGTACTCCATGGTGTGAGGCAGATGGTACAGGGAAGGAATAGAGAAGGGCTGTGCATGGGTTTTGTTGCTAACAGACAAATGCAAGATTTTAAAAGACTCCCCAGTCACAGCTACACTCACATGAATACTGCATGCTCAGTATTCCTTGTGGGTCCATTCCCAATAATCTACATACTTGAGTTTGGATTCAGTGGGAAAGGTCTTTGCCTGGAAATTGGTGAATGAGCATGTATAAAAAAGGGGGGGGGGAAAGGAAGGGAAAAAATCTCCTTTTTTGTACTTCTCCTTTCTGGATTATAAGAAAAGAAATGACTACTATTAGGAAAGCAGAGAAACTCACAGAAGGGAGAAGAGGATCTTTGACAGACCAAATGACCAAAAAAGGAATTAGCCAACAATATATAATATGTATACAAAAACACATACCCATTTACATCTCTAACCAATAAAACTCTATAAAGTCACCATAGTATGGCTTATTCATTTATCCATTAATAAACAACCTAGAGGATCAGTCATCCTTGCCTTACTCCTTGCTCACTGTTGAATTATTTGTTGAGCATTTTGTTTATTCTCGCACATGTTTTGTTTCATCATATAGATCAGCAATGGCAAGAAAATGAGATTAGATTATTTTGTATAGACCAACTCATGAGAGCAGAGACATCTATCCTTGCTGTAATTTGCCAATTGTTGTGCTGGTTGGGAATGGTTGGCCTGATAGTCCAGTACATCTGGAAGGCCTGGGGAAGGCAGATCTACTGAGGAAAAGATATTCCAAGCTTCATGGCTAATTTTGTTTACATTTTCCAAGACTTCAGAGAGGCCAAGGCAATCTGGTTTAAGTCAGTACAGATGTACAACATATTACCTCCCAATATAGGTCTACCATGAGTCTATAACGACTTAACGTCATTTTTGTAGTTTATGTAGATCTCTCCTTACAATACCCCTTTCGACTGTCCGTTTACCAATTACCCTCCTTCGTCTAGTCTTCGTGTTTCGTTACTAAGTCCGTTTACAGAAAATAAGTGCACACTGAGTCATTTCTAAGACTTGCCTATTTTAGATGTGAGTGGAGATGGTATAGAGATCAAGACACTGGCGCATGATACAAACTTTCAATACAAACTAAATTGAAACCTCATGATCACCATGTGCTTCTCATATTTCAACAGCCATTATAGAATAGAAATAAGATTTTCAGTGGATAATGAGAAGTACTGGGAAATCTCTTTAGAGGAATTCCCATTTCCTGTAAGATTCTGCATGCCTATACACAGTAGGTATCTTCAATAATTCTCCAGCTCTATATTAATGCTATCATGTGCTACTAGCTGCTAGAAGCCCCTCCTTTTCTGTCTGTATCCAAAGCCCTAAGGACTAGAGATGGATGGAAGCAGTCTATTTCTGGCCTATCCCATTTCTACATCAACTTGAGTGCATTTTCCCATAAAATATATACTATACATCTTTCTTTTTGTAAGCACATCCTCCTCAAATGTGTCTTTTGAGCATTAAGATTTACATCATGACATTGAGAATTGATTATTCAATTTGATTATTCAGGATCATTGTGTTTCAGAAGATAATTATCTTCAAATGACTCTGATCTACATCATTAGTATGAAAACTGTAAATTAGATTAAAATGTAGAAATTGTGAAATCAAACATTCCAAGGTTTTTAGAAAACTGTAACTGTTCCACAATATCTTAAATCAATGCTGACATGCTTCTGAGTATGACTGCTTCAATAGACTTGTGCTCCCATTGTCATTGGGGATATGATGGTATCTGAATTACTGAATTACTTTCATAATTCATCTATCAATAAAGCAAACTATTTATAAGAAGAAAGTTTTAGAGAAGAAGGCTTAATCTGTTGATTGAGAAATTACAAATGAGGCAGAAGCTTTGCAAATTGCTGTGTGGAATTGACGGAATTGATGGGGATACCTGCTTTCTATATTCGTGTTGGAAGCACCTACAAAACTAACTGAAAGGTGCTTCTGGATTGAAAAGATTTACCAGTGACAACACCATTGCCCAGGGCAGTGATGGCGAACCTTTTAGAGACCGGATGCCCAAACTGCAACCCAAAACCCACTTATGTTATTGTCGGGTGCCGGGTGGGCATGGCCCATTGGATGGGCATGGCTTCGGTGATAATGGCAGACTGGGTGGGACTAAAAAGTTCAATCAATCAATTCCAACTTTGCGAGATCTTTTTTTCCCCCGCGAGAAGTTGAAATTGATTGATTGATTAAACCTTTTTTGCACATGGCGGCGGAGGCCTAAAGCGAAAAGGTTTTATAAAACCCAGCTGAAGGCCTAGGACTGGGGCGATGGTGCGTGTGTCCACAGAGAGGGCTCTGCATGCCACCTCTGGCACCCGTGCCATAGGTTTGCCACCACGGGCCCAGGGCATGCCCTATTGCCAAACGTAATGCAATCTTCAGGGAGGCTCCTTTTATGTCCCCCAGGATACCTGGTTGCTTCTCCCTTTAAGCTCAAGTATTCCTATTAAGGGAAACTAACACATAACATTTTATTTCTATCTTGAATTTTCTAAGAAGTTACATCCTTGTTAATACTAAATGAAATAATATTCCTAGTTCAAACCAGGAGAAGAAAGGAGCATCAGACTCCTCTAAAAATCTTGAAATAATACATAACTACTGTATATTAAAACAATATAAAAACAATTCATGAATGGCCAATTGTTTAGCAATCAAGGTTCTCTACAATTTCTCCTACAGTTCAGAGGACAAGGAAATAAAACAAAATAATAAAACAAAATAAAAAATATATATATTCCATTCTTAAACCATTAAGTTTTTTATGAGATTGTTGGATGGAGTATTTAAAATTATGGTCACTGTTTGATATTAGTATGAAGGGTGAGAAATCTTGTTCTTTAAAAGTATAAACAAATACAACAGAGTATTTATAAGAAATTAATCATTCAAGATGCTGAATTCAGCCAACCGCAAACATATTCACGCTGCCATTTCATGAATTTGTTATGGAAATGCCTTGCAAAATCAGCTCCGCTACTCTAACTTTAACTCCACAATTCTCTATTACTGAAGTGTATCTTCCCCCTCCCTGTGGCACTGCAACCACTGGCAGAGGACAGTAAAGTTCTGTATCTAGTAGATTTCCTGCTCTTTCCCCCTCCTTAAAGTGCAGAACCAAGAACCAATTTAGTCATCAACCTCTGAGTCAGCTAGTAAATAATTCAGCTCCCCATATTCAGACACCAGAATCAATTGTAAAAACAGAGCAACTTGAAAGTGTGAAATGGGGGGGGGGGATAGGGAGGTAGCAAGACTGCAAAGGAGATTTGTTTTCCGTTTTAAAAAGTGTGGTTTTGCATTGGAACTTGTGATGCTACATGGTAATTATCAAAACGGATTTTGACAGAGAAAGCAGGAAGACTTTCATGCCCAGAGTCATTTGCTGAGATGGATGGCTACATAAATTGACTAAATAAATAAAGATACAGCTGCAGTGTTTGAAGTACTCTCTGGAGAGCATCCTTAAGCACTGCAATTTCTTTTGGACAAGAAGGAGCATATGGGGGGAGGTAGCAAAAATCCAGCTGCACTTAGTTAATGAGATATTGAAGCTAAGATGAGTTCAGTTTGAGGAGTATTTCCATAAAGAGTAAGAGTAAAGTGCGGACTGATTCCTCTTTGGCTGCTGTGAAATAAAAATTAGGCACAAGTAACTAACATTCATCTTTATCTCCAACTCTTCCGTGTGGCTTCAAGCAATGTCAGTATTTAGATCTGCCTCCTTTAATTGGATGTATTCCAGTTTCATTGAATTACAAAAACCACGCTAGCTAGAATTTTTAGAAATTATAATCCAAGACACCTGGAGAGCACAGTATTGCAGAACGTTGATTTAAACAGTTTTGTATTTCTACTGAATATTTCTTCCTTTTTTAAAAAAAAAAGTGAATGCAGATAATTCAGTTTCAGTATTTTAAAATAATGTGCATATTAATTTGTAATATATTTTTCCAATAAACTAATAGTTTTGTTTGCAGTTTGCCTAATACAGGGGTCCCCAACCCCTGGGCTGCGGCCCATTACTGGGCTGCATGAGTGGCAGACCGGAATGCGCATGCATATGTGCACGCAACTCAACTTTTGCGAGTGGTGGGCTGGCAGGCACTCGCACACATGCGCGCTGGCCCACCACTGTGCAAGGGTTGTGCATGTGTGTGCCAGCCCACCACTTGTGCAAGGGCTGTGAGTGAGTGCATATATGTCCCAGCCTGCTGCTCACTAGGCCCAGTTCCCCTCCCCTCCAGCCAGGCCTCCAAGCTGCAAAGACCACTGGCCTGATATACTGTACATATATTCTGCAATTACACCTTTTATCAGAAAATATATGTGTTCAGACATTACCATTCTGTGTATAGTTTTCTCTAATATATACTGTATTCCCTTTTTTTCAGTATATTTTTTCTTACTCTGGTTGAAAACAAATAAATTACTCTTTTTTTCTGTTGTAGATGTTATTTAAAGACCAGATCACATGAGTCAGTTCATTGACTAATGTAGGACGGATTGCAAATGTACAGGTGCATTCAAAAACACTCAAATTGTAACTGGTGTTTTACTTCTGACTTCAGTATCACATCAAATTTACTTGATATTATGTGGAGAAACAAACCATTTTCCTGTTTTCTGCCATCATTAATTAATATAGTACATTGCAATATCATAAATCTGACAAGTTCTATTCAGATATCATGGGCAGAGGTGAACTAAGATTTCTCATACATGAAACCTTCGCAACCAAAAAGGACTTTACCTTGCTCAATAGTAGTAACTGTGAGAGGGATCTCGGAGTCCTAGTGGACAATCACTTAAATATGAGCCAGCAGTGTGCTGCAGCTGCCAAAAAAGCCAACACAGTGCTAGGCTGCATTAACAGAGGGATAGAATCAAGATCAAGTGAAGTATTAATACCACTTTACAATGCCTTGGTAAGGCCACACTTGGAATACTGCATCCAGTTTTGGTCACCACGATGTAAAAAAGATGCTGAGACTCTAGAAAGAGTACAGAGAAGAGCAACAAAGATGATTAGGGGACTGGAGGCTAAAACATATAAGGAACGGTTGCTGGAATTGGGTATGTCTAGTTTAACGAANCTATTTGAGTGGACAGTCCACTTTTTTCACATTATGTTCACTATTTTTTTTCACAAAATAGTGGACATTTTTTTTATTCAAAAGCTTTATGATGAAATGGTACGTAATCTAAAGCTGTACAGTCTACTTTTTTTACTACTTAACACCCCCCCCCCCGCTTGTCCGCTATTTTTTGGAAGCAGACCTGGCAACCCTAGCAAGCACTCACACGCATGCGCGCTGGCCCACCACTGTGCAAGGGCTGTGCATGTGTGTGCCAGCCCACCACTTGTGCAAGGGCTGTGAGTGAGTGCATATGTGTCCCAGCCTGCTGCTCACTAGGCCCAGTTCCCCTCCCCTCCAGCCAGGCCTCCAAGCTGCAAAGACCACTGGCCTGATATACTGTACATGTATTCTCCAATTACACCTTTTATCAGAAAATATATATGTTCAGACATTACCATTCTGTGTATAGTTTTCTCTAATATATACTGTACTCCCTTTTTTTCAGTATATTTTTTCTTACTCTGGTTGAAAACAAATAAATTACTTTTTTTTCTGTTGTAGATGTTCTTTAAAGACCAGATCACATGAGTCAGTTCATTGACTAATGTAGGACGGATGGCAAATGTACAGGTGCATTCAAAAACACCCAAATTGTAACTGGTGTTTTACTTCTGCCTTCAGTATCACATCAAATTTACTTGATATTATGTGGAGAAACAAACCATTTTCCTGTTTTCTGCCATCATTAATTAATATAGTACATTGCAATATCATAAATCTGACAAGTTCTATTCAGATATCATGGGTAGAGGTGAACTAAGATTTCTCATACAGGAAACCTTCGCAACCAAAAAGGACTTCACCTTGCTCAATAGTAGTAACTGTGAAAGGGATCTCGGAGTCCTAGTGGACAATCATTTAAATATGAGCCAGCAGTGTGCTGCAGCTGCCAAAAAAGCCAACACAGTGCTGGGCTGCATTAACAGAGGGATAGAATCAAGATCACGTGAAGTATTAATACACTTTACAATGCTTTGGTAAGGCCACACTTGGAATACTGCATCCAATTTTGGTCACCACAATGTAAAAAGATGTTGAGTCTCTAGAAAGAGTACAGAGAAGAGCAACAAAGATGATTAGGGGACTGGAGGCTGTAACATATAAGGAACGGTTGCTGGAATTGGGTATGTCTAGTTTAACGAAGAGAAGGACGAGAGGGGACATGATAGCAGTGTTCCAATATCTCAGGGGCTGCCACAAAGAAGAGGGAGTCCAGCTATTCTCCAAAGTGCCTGAAGGCAGGACAAGAAGCAACAGATGGAAACTAATCAAGGAGAGAAGCAACCTAGAACTAAGGAGAAACTTCCTGACAGTTAGAACAATTAACCAGTGGAACAACCTGCCTCCAGAGGTGGTGAATGCTCCAACACTGGAAGTTTTTAAGAAGAGACTGGACAGCCATTTGTCCGAAATGGTGTAGGGTTTCCTGCCTGAGCAGGGGGTTGGACTCAATGACCTCCAAGGTCCCTTCCAACTTTTATTATATTATTATTATTATTATTATTATTATTATTATTATTATTATTATTATTATTATTATTATTATTATTATTATTATTATCATCATCATCATCATTATTATTATTATTATTATTATTAATGTATGGATGATGGCAATGAACAATGAGGAAATGTATATGGCAGGGTCATACATATTTCCTCCCAGGCTCAGTAGAAGATGGCCACGGACATCCTTGCTTGGTATTTGGAAGCTGTGGGAGATTAGTTAGTACAAAATAAATTGAGACTGAATTCCAGTAGGACACAATGATTCTGTCCAGAAAACATTTGGTTTATTTTGATTCCTATAATGGTGTAAGATTCTGTCACACTCATTTTGAAGAAGTGGGTCTGGGCATTGAGGATATTCTTGGATCCACACTTCTATTTTACCAACACATGGAACCATAGCTAGGGAAATCTTTGCCCTGATTTGATTAGTATGCAAAGAGGACTTGGCAACCGTTGTCAATGCCCTTGGGACTGTACATTCGATCATGCCAATGTGCTCTATTTGCTATTGTCTTTGAAGATACCTGGATACTTCAGTTATTACAGAATGTGTCCACCCCCACCCCCTGCCAAGAGGCTGGGCAACCACTCAACCCAGTGGACAGTAGCAGTAAAAGTTAGGGACTAGACCTGGGGAGAGTACACTGGGTGCCTTTGCACAAATTTTTCTAAGTCTAATCTACCTC
>NW_015386365.1:272801-304544 GCF_001527695.2 Protobothrops mucrosquamatus | reverse complement strand
ACGCGGCGGAACCGCGTTCCGGCACCTTTTTCCGGGCCGGCCGCACCGGAAATAGCCCCTCCCACACCGGAAATAGCCCCTCCCAAATTTTACTTGCATTCCTGTTCTCTAAAGGGGCGGTCCTAGGGTTTGATGAGGGCGTGGCCAGGTTTGAGTTCCGCCACCTTTTCTCCGAGAAAAAAAGCCCTGCTTAGAACTACATCATGCTGGGTCTCAGCATGGCCAGTGGCAGTACTGTATGTGGTGGAAATTGCACACCAAAACACTTGGTTGATATAAGTTGAGAAAGGCTTGTATATACCTTAACATTCCCAATGAACTGCAGAATCATTTCTGTAATGTCTTCTGCACATTTCACCTCTGCTATGTAACATTTTGGTACTGGGGGACATGTTGATTTGGAAGGGGGAAAAGTTGCTATAGGAGATTTGTCTATTTACAAGAAGGCAACTATTGTGAGTATGAAAATCCTATTTTCAGAAAGATTCTCAGAAAGCATTCTACAATTTTGGTAAAACCTTTGTGGGCCTGCAAAACATTCTTGCAATAAATATAATGCTAAAGAATATTGCTTTGCGTTTTAGCACATCAGCTTCCTTTGTAATTTTTTTTAACTAAAAGGATTTCCTCCCCCCACAAATTTAGAGACTTGGTTGGGCAACTAGGAGATTTCCTGATTATATTATTGCGTATAGGCCCAGAGTTGCTTATCCCTGATAAAAATGCAATCATTCTTTGTTTTATCAATTATAATAATAAAAAGGAGCCAAACTCTCCACTAGAGTGGAGAAAAATCTAACAAAAATGTAGGTTGGATGCTTTTCATCCCTGTCTTTTAGATATGACTAAGGTCAAACTCAATTCATCACTTTGCCTAATCTATCAGACCTAAATTAACTCTCCTTTCCCCCAGACAAAATCCCCTTGCAAGCCCACCCAAACCAAAGAATAATAGCCTTCTCATCAGCAACAAGTAAAACCCAAGGGCACCCTTAAAACAAGGGAATTACAACTTAAAGAAACCCCAAAGATCTGTCCTCTCTTAGCTGATGACCTAAACATTCCATCTCCTTTAACAATGGACTTCCCCAGTTCTGCTGAACTCCTGAAAGGCCCATTTTGCCTAGCAATAGAAATAACCCCAAGTACACAATAAGGAGAACCAGTTTAGTATACAAAGTGGTTAAGGCATCAGCCTAGAAACCCAGAAAATGTAAGTTCTATACCACCTTAGGCACAAAACCAACTGGCAATTGCAAACAACTTCAGAAAATTATGCCAAGAAAACTGAAGGCGCTTGTCCAGGAAGTTGCCAGAAGTCAACTGACTGACTCAAACACACACACAAAAACATATCCACAAGGACCTGTCCAGCTTCCTCAGACTGGCCAGCAAACCAGATCCCTAGGATTTCCTGCCTTGTAGCCCTCATATTCTATAAACAATGTTACTTTCCTATTGTTTGGGGTCCCTGTCTCCTGTGAAGGAGACACCTAATAATCATTACAATAAACATGGTTCTTTCCAGTGTTTTGGTCTTTCTTTTGATAAAATCACATCTATCCCTACAACACAATGCATTGTTGTGGCTTTCTGGAAGCAAAACAAGTTTATTAAAAAGTTAAACTCTCCAATACCAAACTTTTGAACATCCCTGCTTTGAGGAAGTCTGAGTTGGTGGTACATTTCATGGCACTCCTTCCTAGGGTCCCCATATCTGGGTTGCAAATAGCCAGGTGATCGTGGCCAAGTAAGGTAGCTCTATTTCACACTAAAGTTATTACCACTGTTAATGTTTATTTCTTATGGTATATTGGGAAAACATAATAAAAATTAGCTTTTGTTTTAATTGACAGAATAAGCATTCTCCAATCCTTTGATCAGTAATTTGGGTAACATTTTAATTAAATAAGAACAAACGCTTGCCAGCATTGGTTTTGGAGATGTTGAATAAGACTTGCTGCTCACTTGCAGCTATGGGATGGTTTTGAAATACATTTTGACAAATATTACCACCTGCTGGGCAGACTGGAACAGTGCCGTGTGTAATAAATTCCAGAGAAAAAGCTGTGTAGATTCATAGCAACAAAAATAATCCTGTCTTCCTTTTAAGGTTACCATTTTATTCAGCACCAGCCTTTATGAATCAAAGTCCATGCTACAGAGCTTCATAAAACCTTGTTCTCTATCTCATATTGATACTACTTATAAACACATACAAAGATTAAAAAGGGGAAATATTTGTTCATGTTGTGGCTAAAAGACTACAAAATGAAAAGCAGAGTGGTAGGACTGTGTATCATTTAATCCAAATGATGCATAATCCATACATAGGTATAAACACTACATAATAATGTTATATAATTGTGTGATTTTTATTTCTAAAGTAGGAAAAGAAGGTCCAGATGCAATTAAATTTTCATTGAATATAAATGAATTTTAATTTAGATTTAAATCTAACAGTTCTCAGCCAAAATCTGATTTTCACTGACAGTCTCCAACCAGCACTTGTAATACTTGTTCATGTGGGCTACACAAAACTGGATGACCACTGCATGACAATCTTCTATGCCTCTTTGCTGTCATCTAATGGTTATCTGAATATATTCATTTGAAGATTTTCTTACACAGAGAACTCTAAGTAAGCATCCTTTTGTTTGTCATGCTAACTTTCTGCAGGCAATGGGCAATACAGGTAATACTATATACTTGGGAAGTGAATGAGAAATACGGTTTCCTATGTAATTATAATTATTCGTGAGAGGTGCAATAGTGAGAATGTAGTATTGCAGGCTAACTCTGCTCACATTGCCAGGAATTAGATTCTTTCGATCCTCACCAGCTCAAGGTTGACTCAGCCTTCCATCCTTCCGAGGTCAGTAAAATGAGGACCCAGATTGTTGGGGACAGTAAACTGTCTCTGCAAACAGCTTAGAGAGGGCTGTAAAGCACTGTGAAGTGGTATATAAGTCTAAGTGCTATTGCTATTCACAATAGGAGGCCAATTTCACGATGAGAAGATGTAAAGAAATTTGAACCAAAATTCTTCTCACCCTTCTCACCAATTGCCTCATCAGTAGGCTTGAATGCCACATAGCTTTCCAAGTGCCAAACTTGTCAGCTAAACTCAAATCCTTGGATTTGAAGAAAATCCATGATTGCAATTTGATTGTTCATTGGAGTTCCTATGTGTTTTTTTTAAAAAAAAATATTTATTGTATTTTATCAACAAGAATAAAATGCAAAACAGAAAAAATACATCCAACAGTAACAAAAAAAATGTGTACAAAAAAGAAAAAATAACCCAAACATCAAATAAATCTAACATTAAACATACAAAAAAATCCACCCCAGGTGGATGCTGGAAAGAAAAGAAAAAAACAACTCCCATTGGAGTTCCTTTAAATGTTGGTAGGTGGTTATCTGGGTGGAGGTTCCTAAAATACTTTCCAATATTGATGTTCATTTGCAGATGGTTTGATAGATGCCCAATTCAATGCAAGGATTGCACGAAAGGTACGGACATGTACATTCATCACTTTCATTTCCTCCACATTGGGACTCTTAATTAGCTATAGCACTGATCCAGAGCAAGCATTTTAAGTCCACCACAATTTCCACAACCTAGCAAAATGCCAGGTCTTTTGGTGCAAAGATTATCAGCAAAATACTCTCTTTTTTTCTAGTGGTGTCATTAAAAAGAAATATCCCTTTCTCACAGAAATATTTTCACCTTCTCCTGCCTTTTTTATATTGAAGTCTTAGTGGTAAATGCTTTTCCAAAGGAAGCCTCTCTTATCCAGATCTTCCCTGTACAGTTCCTGGTATGAATATGTGAAAATATTCCTGTGTTTTTAGAGGCCAGGAGATGGAGCCATAATGCAGCTTTTTAAATGGTGATTGTGAGAAGGAAAAGAGAGAATTATTGTGTGTCCTGTTAATAAGTAAAGAAAGGGCCAAGCTAACTGAGCAATGGTGCTGAAGGGAGCATGCTTGTGAACAGAGAATGTTTTTTTTTTCCAATCTGATTTAGAAATATTCAATCTGTACCTAGACTTGCATTTGCCTTACTCAACATTTCTCAACACTCTAAAGGCTGAAGTTTATACCTAACTCTAAAAATAGGATTTAGCTATAATTTATAATAAAATGATCATTCATTTCTCTCAATCTAGAGGATGTATTTTGCAAAAGTAACAAAATTATCTCTGAAGTTAGGCTTATTGTGTCCAGATGGATTTCCCCCAAAATAATATTTATTGTTCTTATAAAGAGAATAATTATTGCCAGCTGATGCAGTTATCATACTATGGTATTACAGTTCTTTTATGGTTAGCTGTTACTACATTTTGGTCAATGAGCAGATTACTCTGGTACAAAGATTCACAATATACTAGGAGATACCAATTAACATAAAATTATTCTCCCAAACCTAAAATCTCAAAACAAATTCATCTTGGCTTTACAGTGAAAAACTGTATATACTGCTTTGTTTCCAGCAAGGAACAATGTTACTTTCTCTCCCCCCCCCCCCATCCTACAGGCTGCTCCAATTCTGCTTTAGAAAGGGACAGAAAAGCCAACTTTTCAAACAGGCATCAGGTTGAGGTGTTTTGTGATCCCATTGAGTGTGACTGATGAAGATTGTCTGAAACTGCATTTTATGCACGTCTCCATAGCATTATCTATTTTCATTCCTTTTATGTTCTGATTGTTTTTGTTGATTTTAAAATATAAGCTATTTTGAAGCTTTCTTATTTGGTGGTTATACCTTTATATCTCAATTTTCATTTTTAGTTGTTGATCCATTAGTAGGTTTTGCTAAGTTCCTAATCTTTTTTATCTCTTCAAGCTGAGTGGCATACTTGGTACTTCACTGGTAAAGATTGGTTTAACTTTTAACATTAAATTTCATAAAGTGTTAAGTCAAATAAAGCTAAATACATTAGAAATAATAAAGTTTACCTCTTGACTATTTTCATACTACACACTAAGCCACAAATTTTCCAGCCACATATTTTTATGCAAATCCAGCCTTTGTGGTCAGTTTATTGTCCAAAATGTAATGCAACCTCTACCCCCCTAAAAAAAAAATCAGGTCAATTCAATTTACTATGGATAAGACAGTCATATGAACACAGTCCCTCTGCAATCATAATTTTCACTGAAATTATAATTCAGCAGTGATTTTGGAAGGGAAGATTTGTGGCTCCAAGGGAATATGTTATGCACCCCTGCCCTTGATACCAGCTACTGGAAACCTGGTTTATTTGTTTGTTTAAACTGAGAGGACTATCTAGCTCCAGAATACTCTGGATGGTATGTAATATTAAAAACAATAGCAACTGAAGTAACAAAAAACAACTATTTTGGAGAGAGAGAAGTTCCTTGAACATGGGTTCCAGCATGAGTCCAAAAGTTTGTAAAAAATAAATCTCTGGTCCAGGTGACCGAGTCAGATTGGATCCTGCAACATTATTCTGAGACATGTACTGTATATTTCCCATCATTTGAGAAAAAACAGCTATTTATGTATCAGAAGAAAACATTTCACTAGTACAGTGATGGCAAACCTGTTAGAGACCGAGTGCCCCAAAACAGCCCCACCACCCACCCCTGCCCACCCACAGGGCCATCCACTGCCTCCACAGCCCACTGCAGCAAATCACCCAGGTGGCCCTGCAGTGCCATGGCAGCCACACCCTCCACCCACACCCCGCAGCATCATCTGCGCGCGACGGGGCATGAGGGTGGAGTCTTGTCCCTGCTGCCCGGCTGCCATGTCCTTGGCTGTGCTGCTCTGCACGGGCTGTGCCCGGGGGTGACTCTCCTCCGGGGGGCCTGCTGGTGAGGGGGCCGTGGGGAAGGCGGGGCTAGGGCGAGGGGTGCCGCCTCTGGCCATAGGTTCGCCACCATGAACTAGTATATAAAACCTTAAAAGAAGCTCATCATCCATTTTAACCCAATGCCTGATGTGAAATGGAAGAATGAAATAAATAAATTTCAGTAGATGATTTAGCATAGAATTCAAATACTTCTATGGAAACTTATTTTCATGCTTTACTTATAACTTTTTTACAAGGACGAGGTCAAGTGTAACAGTAGCAATATAAAACAAAAGCATTACTAGATTGATGTTATATCCAGGCCTTACTTTTTATAATAACAGTGAGTAAAGATACATTGATAGAAACCAATGCTTCCAGTTTTTGAAGATGTTTATATTCTTTTGTTTAATATCTCTTTCAATTGTAAAAAAATATTACATCAAATTAATTATATATTTATTTGAAGTTAAATCCCAGTGGAAGAAACATTAATGAACTATTATTTTCAATGAATTAAATCCTGCATAAGTTGCTATGAAAGGAATTATTAGAGAGAATTTATAAACGTGCAACTTACATAATAGGGCCAGGTGTTCAACAGATACTATAGATTTTCACCAGGTGTACATTCTATAATTTAGCTAAAAGCAAGGAAAGAAATTTAAGCAGAACAATAAAACAATGTATATTCTAATGAATCTGCACAGCTGCTGTGATCATGGGAATGGCTCTTTGTACCCAATTTGCTTCACCATTTTTACTTCCATTATTAAGACAAATTGAATAGAAAATTGGGATATTGTGTTCTCCCTCAAAACCTTTTGAACTGTAAAAACACAATCCAACTGTTTAGAGCAAATATGTTGCAAAATGGTCATTCCTTCTACAGTTTTTTACATAGGCTGGCAATACCTAAGGAACATTCCAGCAGCTAAAAATGTTGAACAAAAAGTGGAAGGAATCTGGATGCTTTTTTAAAGTCATTTCCAGGACATGAAAAATTGTGATTTTCATTTATAAAATCTCCATAATAGCTTTCACATGATTCATGCTCATGTTGGAATAGAGGGTTAGAAAAAATGTAGTGGAGGAAAAGATTTTTTTTATGACCTGAAGAGAAATAGGAGAAAAACGGTTGTGGTTCATCAACTGGATGTATCATTATTTCCACGTTACTATACTTTAGACAGAACCAATTATTCTTTGAAACCAATGGTAGATGATCTCTTTACTCATGCTGGCAATATGCAATGACTTTTCTTGCCTTTTTTGTTTAGGAAATATAGGATAATTTCATATTGTATGAATATATAATAGGGTAGTATTCTATCACCTTTTACAATATTAGGCAACACAGTATCAGCAGTAGAGACTTTTAAGTTTCTGGGTTCTATAATCTCCCAAGAATTGAAATTGGTACCTAACATCAGAACATCATTAAAAAGGCACAAGAAAGAATGTTCTTCCTGTTCCAACTCAGAAAGTTCAGACTGCCCAAGGAGCTGCTGATGCAGTTCTACAGAGGAATTATTGAGTCTGTCATTTGTACTTCTATAACAGTCTGGTTTGGTACACCAACCAAACAGGACAGGTACAGACTTCAACAAGTACTGTAATTAGGACTGCAGAGAAAACCATTGCAACCAGCCTGCCTTCCATTGAGGACATGTATACTGCATAAGCCAGAAAGAGGGCTGAGAAAATGTCTGTAGGCCTCCCACATAAACCATTTCAACTTCTCCCCTCAGGACATTAGGGCAGGCATGTCAAACTGCCAGCCTGTGGGCCGGATGCGCTGAAATTGCACTCACCCCATTGCCGGCAATGGGGAAAAAGTCCTGATACACCGCGCCACATCACGTGACATCGCGAATTTGACATGCCTGCTATAGGGCATTGCATGCTAAAACAATTAGACACAAAGACAGTTTCATCACTCTGTTAAACATATAATTCCCACAGCACTGTCTTATCCCTAAGGATATCTAATCATGTAGTAGGACTACATTATTATTATCCTTCTCACCTTTCCTATTACCTACTCCTGCTAAAAAGCCTGCCAACAAAAAGTACATATAGTCAAGGCCACGGTTTTCCCAGTTGCAATGTATGGCTGTGAGAGTTGGACCATAAGAAAGGCTGAGCGCAAAAGAATTGAGACCTTTGAACTATGGTGCTGGAGAAGACTCCTGCGAGTCCCCTGGACTGCAAGGCGATCAAACTGGTCAGTCCTAGAGGAGATCAACCCTGACTGCTCTTTAGAAGGCCAGATCCTGAAGTTGAAACTCAAGTATTTGGGCCACCTAATGAGAAGGATTCACTGGAGAAGAGCCTAATGCTGGGAAAGATTGAGGGCAATAGAAGAAGGGGACGACAGAGAATGAGATGGCTGGATGGAGTCACTGAAGCAGTAGGCGTGAGCTTAAATGGACTCCAGAAGATGGTAGAGGACAGGAAGGCCTGGAGGAATGTTGTCCATGGGGTCGCAATGTGTCAGACACGACTTCGCAACTAACAACAACAAAAATTGATATCCTATGACTATCACTTGTTGATTGTATCTTATGACTTAAGATTGTATCTTATGATTTATGATTTGTCACTTTGTTGCTTGTATGTATACTGAAAGCTTATGCATCAGAGACAAGATCCTTGTATGTCCAATCAAACTTGGCCAATAAAGAATATTCTACTCCAGACATGTCAAACTCACGACATCACGTGACGTTGCGCAACGTATAGGAGCTTTTTCGCCATTGCCAGCAATGGGGTGGGCGTGGTTTCCTGATGACACGTCCTGTCCGTGGGCCGGCAGTTTGACACCCCTGTTCTACTCTATTATTAAAAAAAAGTTCTTGCAGCTCTGGGGAGACTAAATCAATGGAACCCATCCTCCTAAACTGTGTACAGTGACATCCACAGCAGACCACAATGTTGCAATCAAAATGTCAACTTGTATATGACATCTTTCCCATCATCTAATGCAAGTAAATAAATGTGCTATTATTGTATAGTCAATGGTCTGCTTTCCAAACCCAAACAAAAAAATTCCTGAATTACACCCAATTAACAGAATTTAGAGTTGGAAGAGACTTTGGAGGTCTTCTAATCCAACCCCCTGCACAAGCAGAAGCAGAAGACACTATACCATTCTGGACAAATGGCTTGTTTATTTAATAAATGGCTAGTTTATGGTAATTATTTAACAAGTATGGGATTTAGCTTGTCTTGTTACTTGAAGAAGAAAAAAGTATGCTTGCTTTCATCAACTTATCTTCCATGTTCTTATAATCGCTGGTATTTATTTTGAACTTGGCTATCGTATTCATCAGCACTATAGTATGGGACAAACAAGAGACATATATCAAAGCAATCTCTGCTGGTAACATTATCTAGGGCTCTTTGAAATCCCCAAAGCAACTGTTAATAGCTCCATCCCAGGAAAAATGATACTGTTTTGAGTAATCCAAGTATTTTGGTTGAGAGGGGGCAGAGTGCCTGGTGTCACGGTTTATTTTTTGAAACAGTTGGCAGAGTGATCAGATTCACTTGGTTAAATGAATTAAGTAATTGCACAATATTGCAAAAAAGTATGAGGTGAGCATTTCCATATTACAGCACCTGATATTCCCATCATACAGCCCTGAGCCTGCAGACTGAAGGCTTTAGCTGAACAAGCAGGAATTTGATCTCAAACAGGGCCCTTATTAAGCAGTTGCAATGAAATGATGACAGAGTTTGGATTGCATTTGTCAACTAACTGCTTTTTATTACCACTCATTAGCAAAAGTGATACCTCGGGTGCAGAGGATTCATTAGCCAAACATTGACCTTTGAAGGTGCCTAATTAAATGATTTGGGAGACCAAGCACAAGAGCTGGGTCAGATGCAACTCACTGGGTAAATCATCTGCATCTTAGGCTTAGAATCCTTTTTGTATAATTGCTTAGCAAATTAAGCAATTAGTGGACTAATCCAAGATATTTGGTTGCTCAAAGCAAAGAACAATATGTTTCATTCTCTGCACCATACAGAGAATCTGACTTGATCATCGATAGAGGCAGAGGCAGAAGAAAGTTACCCATTGTTCTATTCATGTTAGTCTTCGGTAAAAGTGTCTTTTCTTCAGATGATCCTATTTGCTCTTTTGGGAAAAAACTATTTTTGAGACTAAGAAGTTTTGCTAACCTGAAAAATAGCAAACTGAAGAGCACTGGAAGAAGAAAAGATTATCACCAATACAGTGATTTCTTTCTGATTATACTATCACATGAAAAAGCAGAAACATGACAGAAGGAGAACAAAGACTAGGCCTAGTTTCAACAGCTTCAATAGGAAAAAAAAGTATAAAACTATACTCGCCCTAATCTTTCCAATCCTTTCTATTTACAAACAAATGGCAAATTAATAATAATCATAATCACCCCTCTGATACACACACATACACTGTGAAATTATTCAGTTTTGTGATTTCCCCCCCCCAAAAAAATCCTGAGAATTATACTCTGATAGGAGTGCTGAAAATCCTGTCAAACATAATTTTCTCACAAAGTCTTATTCTTTGTAAAGGAGAAATTACTTTTAAACATACATTGCAGATATACCATCCATCTAGAGTAAACAGTCTCACACTGAAACCTCTTGTTTTGTAAGAGTTAAACCTTCTGTTGGAGGACAGCCCCCCCCCCAGAGAAAGAAATATTTTGGGGGATATTAAAAAGCAGAATATTATATTTCCCAAAGGAATAATGAAAAATCTTAGGCCATGGGCCAGTTGCATCATGCGGAGGCCACGCCCAGCCCAGCTCCGGCAATGCAAAAAAAAGTCACGATACGTCACGACACGTCATGTGACGCAGTGAGCCCCAAGTAGAAACCAAACAGGCCAGCTTTTAGAAATGCAGATTTGATAATTCAGGAAGCTTGGAGCCAGGAAGCTAGAAGCTGATGAAATTAGAAAGACAAAGACCCTAAAATCTACATACCCCACCCATATTCTAAAGACATGACCTTTAGGACATAATAGGATTAGTTCACCACCATCAAAATACCAAAAGGACATGCTCAAAGGTTCAGGTCAAAGTTCATGCCACAGGAACAGGAAGAACAACTCCAAACACAAAAGCCCAAGAAGGTATGAATACCAGTGCTTTTTTTCTAAAAAAAAAAAAAAAAAAAGGTGCCGGAACTCACACACATCATACAACCCGCCTTGCCTACCCTACAAGGTTCCATCCAAAAAAGGTGCCGGAACTCCGTTCTGGGCGTTCTATGAGAAAAAAAAGCCCTGATGAAAACCCACCACTCCCTGCTCCATGTGGTCAGCTTTCCCAGAGCCACATTTCTGTCTGGCTCTGCTCTTCAATAAACTACAAACTTCTTTCTAAAGCAGTCTCCATGCTGTTTATTCCGGCTTGGACTGAACTCTGATGAAGATTTTTCTTTCAACACTTTATAATTATCAGAGTAATTGATGAGAGTGACAATAACTGATACAATCTTAGATCAATTCCTGTGAAGCAGGAATTCAGGTCCCTGCAGGTCATGGATATGGAACTTCAGGTCTTTCGACATTTAAGACATGGTCCATGAACGGCAATCTGAGTTCAACCAGAGATGATAAATAAACCAGAATTGAAGATCAAACCTGGAAGCAGTCCGAAGATAAACCTTGATGCTAAGCTCCTCAAACAAGTCAATAGGCAAAATTTAGAAAATAACCAGAAGGAAGAAAATTATTAAGGAATACTTCACAAATAACACAGATCTCAAATAAGTTAGCAAGGAAATGATGGTTTCTTATACTCTTTTTTGCTGAGGAAGATATAATGTTCAGTTTGGACATAGATTGGTAGACTGGATTATTTTAGGTCTTGATGATTTGAAATGGCCTAGGAAGAAGCACACAAAAATATTGTATAGTCTGAAAAGTCAGCTCAGAAACCAGAGAACCAGTTGGGTACTATTGTCTTATGTCAAGTTTCCCAATTTGCTCCCTGTCTCCTATTTTGGCATTTGGTCACAGTGAAAGAGGCTGCAAGCCTGTAACTAATTTGATGCTCTCAGCTTGTCAATATAAATACTTTTACCCAAAGAATCCACCCACTTCTTGGGAAACAACTATTTTGAACTGAAGCTGGAAAATAAAGGTGTAAGTACTTTTGCAATGGGCTGGACATGGGAGGAGGATACCATCATCCACTCCTCTACTCAGGGAATAAGGAGTGGTTTTTACTGGTAATAGATGAAGCAGATACATTCTAAATTTCTTTAACTTTCTACTTCTCTTCCAGATAAGGAAGTATCAAGTTACTCTTTTCTTCGGTTCTATTATCATCATGATCATACTCTATACCGATTAAAGAAAATACACACACAAACCTTTGAGTTCTTTGTCCATATGATGAAGAATCCAGTAATCTTCCCATCTTATATATTGCAGGGCATTTAAGTTAAGTAATAACCATAATGTCTGAATATAATAAAAGATATTAAAGACATCCTTAGAAAATGCTGTTATTTTATCCTCTTCCAACTTGCATTAGCCATGAATCCTATGTGGAGTTTCCTCTAAATAGAGAAATTCAAATTTATCATTTTGGTGAAGTGATTTAGATTGAAGACTTTAAAAAATATGAAAAATGTTTATAGGTAAAATATGTAAGGGCAAGAAGACATGAAGGCAATGAAAAGTGGAACTGAACGCTGAAGTCTGTATTCAGGAATGGCAGAGAACTACAAATTACACATAGCACTGAAGTCCATTTGGAACACTAAAAGACCTGTTACCACTTCAAAGGGCACATTGTTTCAATGAACCTTCAAAGGGTACACTTCACAACCAAGGGTGCAGTGATTTCTTATTTAATTTAGGAAAAATGGCTTATGTGCCCGCATACCACATGGACTAAAATTCTTCCTTCCTTCAGCTGCATCCTTTTGCAGAATGGAGCATTTTGCCTTCATAATGAATAGCAAGCTATGTAGAACATGCCCACTTTGTACTAGATCCAATACATTTTGGTTTATAGACAACCAAACCATACACAACTTCCTTCTCTTAGTTTCTAGTCTCAGTTATTTGATTGGAAGCATATGTTGCTCCAATTGTAAAAAAATTTATGCTTAGATTTTTTTTTAAATACTCCATTGATATCAGTGAGGGATATCACCATTTAAACAGAGAAAATCAATATAGCCTTTGGACAGGCAGATATATGCTGTACATGGCATAGAGGTTTCCCACCATTTGTTTTTGATTGCAGCCCTCAATTCCTCCTCTCAAAAGCCAGCCTTAGGGGGATATTCAGGTTGTATATAAACTGAATGTAGCATGATCCTCCTTTTCTGCAAATGAGGGTACTATTTCTTTCTCTCTAGTACCCTCACTGCACCCCCAGAGCACTTAGATCACCATTTCAGCTGACTGAGGTCAATATTATGGCTCATTTTGGGAGGGGTTGACTGTGGTGGAAAAGGTTTAAGGGCACAATAAGAAATAAAGTTTCATTCAAGTTGCGCTTCATGCCTAGTGACTTCATGATCATATCCAGGTAGGAGTTTTTAGCAATAACATCAAAATCATTTAGCAATGACATTTCCAGATATTCTGGGTTTGTTAACTTCCAGTATTGGTTACAGCCTTAGTATATTTCCAAACACTAACCATATCCTGTCCTGCTTAATTTTTTGAGATCAACCAAAGTTGAGTTTGGCACTGCTATATAGCTGGGCATAAACAAAGAAGCAGGCAAGCAGATGAATAAACAAAATACAATTGATCTTGCAATAGAACAGATAGAGTGGATCCACAGTCCCATCTCTCCCTTTTTTTTAGAAAGAAACAATCAACTATGGATACCATGCATGAAAATACATTTTTCATCCCATTACCTTAGAAATGGTGATCATCCAATAAAACCTCTGCTGGAGATTCAAGAGAAATAATTTAAGCTAAAGCAGAATGTTTAAAATGTTAGTGATATATCTAAAACAGTTCTAAAATCACAGCATACAAGCATCAATAATAAACTCTATAAAGTAGCTATGGCAAGAATATCTTATGCTAAATTGAAAGTCAGGGATTGAAACCTCCAGCTGCAAAAATTCTTAAGGCTTATTGGAAAACAATATATCCACATTGCCAGCTAAAAAAATTGGCAGACTAAACCAAGTGAGCCTCCTCTAGAGTAAAAAGCATAATACTAAGATAGCACTATTTTCCAAAGCTAAATAATTCTTCCAATTAAGAAACACATAATGGTCGGAGGGCAACACAGCCAGTCTCTTGTCTTCCAGCTCTATTTTCTAAAAGGACCTGACTAACCATTGTGAGAATCAGGGCACAGGATTAAATGGACCTCTATTTTGATCCAGCAGGATTCTTCTTACATTCCCAAATCTATACTCAACATAGCGCATTTGGAAGGAAATGATTAGCTTACTGTGGTGTTCACTTCTTTAGAGCCATAAGTTTTCTGCCAAGTAACTGAAAGCTGCTTCCAAAGTTGATTTGCTTTTACATGTGATCAAATATTCCTAGCACTTATGGCTGCAGTATTTATTCAACACAGTTTTATGCATAACTTTCCATACTTCTCCAGTTCTTCTTTGCAACGTGTCCTAAGGAAATCGCACTCCAGGCTGATCTGGAGTGTCAAAACTGGATTGCTTCAGAATATTTTAAGCTTTTGAAGGCACAAAACAGGACAGCTGGCACTCTACGGAGAACATTCCTAGGCTATCTTCTGCATTAAGGGACAGATCTGGAGGTATTGTTATTTCTTTGCTATTCCTTTCCATTCCCTAGCATTAAACATGTTAATATGCTACATTATTTATGGATTCATAATTATTTACCATGCATATGTCAACCTTGCAATGCCCCTGTTGGCTGTAAAGAAGGAAAAAAATATTTAATTAACATGCCATGACCAGGTTTCCTTGGCCCCAGTCTTTTTAACCAATTGCGTTGAAAGTTGGCATTCCAAGCCAAATACCTGACTTTTAAGCAAAAATTAAAAGACAGAGCTCTCATTCATTACAACTGGTCTTGTGAGCCAACATTTTTATGAGTTTTATTAAGCCTTATGCTATACTGGGGACTTTACAATGGAATTCATTGAATAGGAGACTAAAAAGGCTGAGTGTATATACATATAGTTTTCAATTTAATTCAAAGGAAGTGGCATATAATTCAACCTGCCTGTGCTCCTAATTGAGGGAGAAGGCTAAAAATGCATCACTAATACTTCAGTCATGGAAAATCTCCCAAGAAACATTGGTAATAAAAAAAGCACCCAGTTTGTTTATGAAACACTCTCCTCCTTTTATGGAAAAGACATCATACTTCACTAAACAATCTAAAAACAAATGGAACTGCTATATTATTTAATTACTTGACCTCCCTGTGAGTTCCATAAGCCAAATCCAGTTCTAAAGTAAGCAACTAAAGATCCTATTCAGAGAACATTGCCTGAACTACCAAGGCTAAAATGGCATCTCGCTCTTTCTCCTCCATCTTCTCACCCCCACATCCAGGTTAGGTGCCAAGAGTTTGTCTATATCATAACTGACAGCTACATTATATTTACCACCTGCAGCTGTGGGTTTGCCATATTGAAATAGTCTTGCTTTAGCTGAAAAGCAACACTTCAAGATGAGACTATAAAAGCCAATCCAATGACAAACAGAAAGCAAAGAATGGAATCAAATGGACAATTCTGCAATATCATTTTAGAAATAATTGCTGGTTTAAAAAATAAATCAGAGCCCAAGGCCAAAGTGATTGGGGGTGGAGGGGGAGTGGAATTGGCTGAAATGTTATTGTGTTTTTGCCTACTCCTGGACCAGGAAAAAGATAGAAAGCAAAAGAGTTAGCAGTGACATAAATCCATTAACCATCATTGACAAGAATTTCCATCATGGGTTGGTTAATTCTAAAATATCTATTTTGTCTGGTGATTAAGCCATAGATTCACTGGGATTTTTACAACATGGCAACTATAAAATATTGCTTTGTTTCTTTATCTATTCAGGCCATCATTGTTGGTTAGCATTTGGTTTCTCTGAAGCCAGATTCAAGAGCAGCCTCTTCCCATTTTCTTGAGAAGAAAGAATGGGAAGTTAATACTTTGATCCCTAATCTTATGCTGCACACTAGTCTTTTTGGTTCCGAGCAGAAACTTTTCTTTTTCCAATGAATGTAAGAAAACTAAAAATCCTACTCCATGCAGCCAATAAAGGATCAAGGAATACATTCCTACTCATCCATCAAATGGGCAACTAATCTTGCTCTACTCTCATACAACAGCTATTTTCTGAACTGGGAATAAATGGAAAGTAATGATGATCTGTGAATAGATATGCCAGGAATACTATGAATCTATGTTCACATTCAAGGTGTCAATTTTGACTGAGTTATTAACTTTTCCTGATTATATTTTTTCCAGAAAAAGTATTAGATATTAAGTGGCCCAAGCCAACTTTTGCAAAGATGAGACTGAATAAGTAGAGCAGATAGCTTGACTTTGAGGATGAAAAGGAACCTCAACATAAGTCTTAGCTTCCCAAATAAACCATATTAAGTTGATCAACCTTAAGAAGACAATTTTTCCAAAAGAAAGAGAAAGGAATTCAAAAGATGAAGTGCTCAGCATGCTGGTCTCTGTTAAATGAGGATATTTTATTTATGTTTCCCATACGGATGTAGGTTTGGCTGAATAAAGTTAGGTGTAGAAACTGCTGGATAAGAATGGTTACCAGTAGACAGGAATAGTACAGGAAGAACAATTCTAAAATTAGTAAACATCAGTTCTCACTGGATTTGGTGGAAGAATATTTATTTCAGAAATTATTTCACAGAAGAAGAAAATTTTGGAAAACTTCTCACTGGTAAAATATTAATGTATTTTGTAATGTATTTTTGCATTTATTTAGCTATGAAGTGACCAAGAGATGTTTTGGTGTCTTGTTTTTCATTGCATAATATCTAGTGATCTCCAGTCTGTCTTTCTTCTCATGCTTCAGTGGAATCCCTCTAGAAATATCCGAAGGAAACTCTTCCCATGGGACACCTTCAGCAGCAGTGCTGCTATTACAAAGAAGGGGAATTAAGACTGCCATTGAGAAAAATATGGATTTCTTTTTCTTTCACTGGAGTAATTCAGTGAAATTGGCCACTTGTTTTATTTTATTTTATTGGTCTACCCATTCAGTGGAATAGTTAAAAGGCTTGATTTCACTTTTCCTTTGGCTTGGTTCTAACTTGGAAAGCTTTTGTATCAATCCAATATTAATATACTAGGCATACCATATCTAGGCTACAAACATCTGGCAGTATACATTATTTGCTACCATCGTTTGGAGTTTTGCTGACTAGACATGATAGGGCTAATACAAATCAATCAACCTTTTTTTTTAACAGTGTCAGCATTCCTTTGATTTTGGCCATTATGAAGTTCTCGCCCACTCCAATATTTGTTCCCTAGAACAAAATAAAAATTAAATAAGCTATTAACATCATGCCAACAAAAATACAAAGTCTAAACTACTTGTGTGCAAAAATAATAATAATATAGATATGCTTCTCAATCATAGCACCAAGCCAACAATATGTAATATTCCTCCAAATAGAAAAGAGATTCCTGGTGAGTTGCTTAATGTTTCCACTGTTTGGCTTAAAAATCCAATTTATTTATTGGTTTAGTAAAGACCTCAGCAAGGAGTCCTTGGGTGACAGAGATCTTAAAACTGGGCAATCTAAAATCAATTTCTAAATATAGAGCTCTTGACTATGCATTAAAAATTCTGCAATCAATAGAACTTTACACAAAACAGAAATGAACTTTTTCAACAGATACAGGTGTTTGTTGTTCTATGGCTAACCTTCCTTTTCTATCATCTTATAGAATCAGATCATCTTACAATCACAGACTTTGGAGAGTTGTTTGAGGTCAACCAGTCCAATGCCATGCTCAGTAAAAGATCCACAAGGAAGTCTCCAATAGGTGACCATCCGGCTTCTGCTTGAAGATCTCCAGGAAAGGAAAGGTCACCATTTGGTGGAATAGCCTATTCTACTGGCTGGCAGTCCATTCCATTCAGTAAAGAAGTTCCTTCTAATAATTAGACTGAATCTAGTTCCCTGTACTTTTAACCTGCGGGTTCTGATAGGGAATAAATCTATGTAACAGTTCTCCAGACCTTTTGAAGACTGCTATCATGATTTTCCTTAAATCATCTCTCCTGTAGGATAAACATAGCTGGGTCCTTAACTGTTTCACATTACATTTGTTACAGAATCTCACTATCTTAGTAGCCCTCTTTGTCTTTTCTTCACTCCAGTTTGTCACTGCCCTATTTGAATTGTGGTGTCCAGGAATGGATATAGTATTTCAAATTAGGCTTAATCATGCAATAATAGAATAACTTCCCATGATCCTGGACTCTTGTGCTCCTGTGACTCAAAATAGCATTGCTTTTTAGCAGTTGCATCATACTGATAGTTCATTTTTAATTTCTGGGTCTTTCTAATACTGAGTCTTTCTCTGTGTATTATTTATTACTAAACCATCTAGTACCTACATCCTGTATTTTTTCCTTTTATTTTTTGTACCAGATGCAGAAGTATATATTTCTCCCTGTTAAATTCCATTCTTTTTTTAGCATTTCCCAAGCACGCCTAGATCCTTTAAAGCAGGGGTAGTCAACCTTGGCTCTTTTATGACTCGTGGACTTCTGAGAGTTGAAGTCCACGAGTCATAAAAGAGCCAAGGTTGACTACCCCTGCTTTAAAGGATCTTTCTTTCTCCTCAAGCATTAGCTAATCCCTTGCAACTTTGTGTCATCTGCACCTTTACTGCTAGTACAGTTGCAGATGACACAGAGCTAAAAGGGGTATCCAGTCAGTGATAAAAGAGTTGAACAGAGCCCCGGATAGAGCCCTGTGGCACCATACTCAAAGTAGAATCAATAAAGAGTATTCTTTGGGTATAGTCACTGAACCAACTTTGGATCCATCTAATAGTTAATTTATCTAATTCATATTACTGAGAAGAAAGTCATAGAGAATTTTTTCAAAGGGTTTGTTGACACCCATGTGCACTATATTAATGGCATTCCTCAGATATGTTAACCTAGTAAGTATCAAAGAAGGAGATAAGATTAGTCTTATCTTAGGATTTGTTTGTGACAAACCCATGCCGGTTGCTGTTAACTGTAACTTGCCTATCTCACACTGTTTCAAGACCTTGCCTAGTGCAGATGTTAAGCTGATAAAATTGTGATTTACAGGACCTCTTTCTTTCTCCCCCTCCCCTTCCCTTTTTTTCTTGTGGGAGAGGGGAATTTAAGGGTATCTGCCCTCCGCCAGTTTTCTGGGACCTTACCAATTCTTCAGAAGTTCTCAACATTTTCCAAGAGTGGTTATGTGATTATCACCTCTGCTAGTTCCTTCAGTTCTGTAGGTTGTAACTCATTTGGCCCTGGAGATCCAAATTTGTTTAAATTACTGTAGCTCTCACTTGCTTTCTCCTTGTCTACCCTAAGCCACAGATCTCCTTCCCTCATGGCATAACAATCACCAGCTCTAGGTTCCTTCTGAGAAAAGACAGACACATAATAGGAATTAAGGCATTATCTCTTCTCAGTATCACTCATTTCCAATTCTTTTTTTTCCCCTAACAGTGGACCAATGCCATCTTTGTCTTTCTTTTTGTTACTATGTAATATATCCAAATAACCCTTTTTATGGTTTTTTATATCTCTTGCAAACCTTATGTTATTCTGAGATTTACCCTTCTTGATCCAATTCCTACAGTTTCTGGGGAAAACTTTATATTCTTCTTTGGTTATATCTGCCCCCTTTCGTGTCCTAGGTATGTTCTGTGTCCTCATCAGCACTTTAGAAAGCTCTGCATATGTCCATGCCGGCTTCTTTAGGTTTCTCCCATATTTTCTTCTATGAATAATCTGATTTTCAAATGCATTCTTTTTGTAACTCTTCTTTGGATGGAGTTACACCAAAGTTCAGATGAATAAGAAACCGAGAGAAAGTAATGAATTGAGGCTGGCAAATTAAGAAACTACTACTGTTTCAGAGGCAAGGTCAACTGCCACCACCTCACCATGGTATTTTTGCTATTCTTTTACCTTATGGAGAGACACTATGGCAAAGTCCTTCAGAAACAGTTGCCAAATGGATCCTATAGTTTCTGATGCAAATAAGATCCAAGCTGGTTTGTCCATAACACAAAGTCTCCCCAATCCTAGAAACAGAATCATATTAATAAATATCATTCTCCCTCCTTCCCTCATCATTTTTTTTTCATTTTGTGGGGTAGTTTAAGGATGAAAGTAGTGACTGGTTCAATGAACTTTATGACTGACTAGGAATTTAAATATGAGATTTTTGGTAATTAGTTGAATATTCTATACTCCGTGTTGAATACAGTGTATTTTGATAATTATAATAACTAATATCGAAAGGAGTGGAGCTCTTGAGATTGAATGCCCTAAGAAATTTATTTGAATGCCCTTGGAGACTTACTGAGATGAACTCATCAACTCCTTTGTCATTTCTTATTGGCTAGAGCAGGGGTAGGCAACCTTGGCTCTCTTACGACTTGTGGACTTCAACTCCCAGAATTCCTGAGCCAGCCATGCTGAGGGAAAAGGGAGAGGTTTCCAAGCTGAGCCATGCTGGCTCAGGAATTCTGGGAGTTAAAGTCCATGAGTCATAAAAGAGCCAAGGTTGCCTACCCCTGGGCTAGAGGATAATATTAAGACCAGAGTACATAATTCTTCCCCCATTTTTGCCCAAGGTGATTGTAACTTAGCTTATTCCCCAGGCACCTACTAAACCACACTGGAGAAATAAATCTACAGTTGGACCCCACACGATGGCCTCATCCTAAGGACTACAATCTACTGTAGCCTTCCCCAGCATGGGACCCTCTGAATCTGTTCAAACTACAGTTCCCTAAATCTCTACTCAGCATACTGACTGAGAGTAGTAATCTCAACATACAGGGATGATGGTGAGCTCCCATTACTTGCCCCAACTCCTGCCCACCTAGCAGTTCAAAAGCATGCAAATCCAAATAGACAAATAGGTACCACTTTGGTGGGAAGGTAACCGCGTTCCATGTGCCTCAGCATATAGTCATCCTGGCCACATGACTACAGAAATGATTCCGGACAACACTGGCTACCTTGGCAAAAAAATGGAGTTGAGCGCTTCCCCCCTAGAGACTGGGAAGCCTTTACCTTTATTATCTACATGGTGTCAGATTGAAGACAATGGGTAGTTTATGGTTAATTTTTGACCTATGGTGTTATTGTACCACATTCTGTAGACTAGGGCATGCAGCAGGTTTTTTTTTTAAAAAAAAAGCATTACAGAAAAAGTTGGGTTTCTACTACTGAGAATGTCTGTTAATCTTAGATGTTTGTGACTCATGGCACTTTGATAGCAAATACATCTGCCACTGTTGCCACAAGGGGTCTCCCTCTCCATAAATTCCTTTACTCCTTCATGACATGGCTTGTGAGAATCCAAATCCCAGCAAACAACTGTTACTGCCTTTTCTAGATTTATGTTGAATGCCCAAAGATCAGGTGGAAAGATGAGCCCATGCAAAGAGGATATTCTTCATTCTTTTGCTAAGGTTTCATACATGTACCAGGCTTTTAAAATTGCAAATAATGCTGATAAAAACAGTTATTTCATGAATAGAAATGAATTTGGAAAAATGTGGTCTAGTGCTAACTCCTTTGTTAAAACCTGATTGAGGCATTAAATGTTTAAAGGGATTCTTGATATTTCAGTTATGGTAAATCTATTGTAATGGTAAGTAGTAGTACCAATTACAGCCTGCATTTTTAGAAAAAAATAAAAATTAGTGCAATGCAGAGCAAACAATTAATATAACCTTTCCCCAAAGATTAAGAGACAAAACTAAGCAGTATTTTAAAACAGGCAGCAGAATTTTACCATAAAATTTATTTTAAAAAATATTTAAGAGACCCACTCTTTACAAATGGATATCTGAATATCTTCATAGGAATGAATAATAAAAATAGGAATGAAAGGAATGAAAAAATAATCGATAGCTGATTCGTGAGGGGCATTAAATAAGGATCTGCAAAACCTTACAGGACCATTACTCAACAACAGCTCAGTTGCGTGCAAAAAATAATTGTCAGATAAAGTTGATATTTGGTTTAAAATAGAAAATTCTGAATCCACCTCCATAACCCAATTCTCTACAAACATATTTACATATAAACTCATCATCCCCAGCTAGCATAAGCCTATTAGTTAATTCCACACTGGATTTCTCCAATAACATGCACTGTGGATGTGTATGAACAGCAGGAATTTTCTTACTTCTTAGAAATATTTTCAAAAATCTGGATTGTAAGAATAATATTTCTGACAGACTAGAGCAATTTTTATTCAGATTTCTAAATGTGGAGACCTTGATGATCTCTGAGGCTGATAGTTTGCTTCCAAATGTTTGGTTACCCAAATAGGTGACTTACCCAAATAGGTGACATACCCAAATAGGTGCTAGAAGGAAGTGGGATTTGCTATCTGTTATATATAGTAGCTTGCCCTGGCTGTCAGAGTTGGTGGGGGTGTTGTTTTCTCTATGGTAATTCCTGTATTAGGCTGTTGTTTGTCAGAGTTGGTAGTTCCTTGATTATGGAATTCTTTACTTCTTGATTCTTTTCTGGTATTAATCCTGGTGTTAATCCCTGTTTATCAGGGTGTTTACTGCTGGCAAAGGGGTGTTCTGATCATTTCACTTCTTTTTTAATTTCTTTACTGCCTCTTTTTTTAATGGTGTGTAAATGTTATTAATCTCTATGTGCCTGTTGATGGTTTCCCTCTTCCAGAAATTGTCTCCTGTTTTTAAATTTAGCTTGCCTAAGATGGTGACAATTTCTCAGCTGAAATTATGGCTGAGTCTGCCCCTGTGCATTAAGGAGTTTTCATTGTGTCTTTTAACTGCTACTTGCTATTCATGGATGATTCTGCTACTCTTCTGCCTGTCTGTCTTACATAGTGGCTGTTGCAGTCCTTTCACTATGTTGTAGATGACTCCTACATTTTTCTTCTCAGGCTACTCAATCTTTTGGTTGAATTACGATGTTTTAATTTTAGTTGGTTTGTGTACTATGGTGATGCTATGTGGTTGTCATATTATGGTGGTTGTTTCTGAGGTGTTTCTGATATATGGCAATTTTGTGCTTTTTGTAGCTTATGTTGCTGGTGCTGTAATGGGTTTAGTGGGAAAGCACTTTTTGTTAAAGTTGTGTGAGTATCCATTTTGTTGGAAGATGTTGTATACGTAGCCTGTGTCCTTTTTCTGGTGTTCTGGGCTGCTTTTCCGCTCATCTGAATAATGTTCTTAGACAGCTCCTCTTGTGGGAGGTTTCTAAATTTAAAGCCTAATGAACTTCCAGACTTTAAGAAAGTCCATAGACTTGGCAAAGGATAGATTTCTTGATAACATATTGAACAGTAACTTTGATGCAACCAGTACCTCCTTATTTCCTCCTTCTTTCAGAAATGAAGAGAGGCTTATTTGCCTGGAGGTGAAAAACAAGACTGATGTGATCCGCTTTAAAAAAAAATTCCTGAAACCCAAAAATGAGCAATGTCAGGGGATACTGTACACACAAAAATCAGAAAAATTTTGAAAGACAGGCATGTGAAGGTTTTTCCCACTGTAACACCCCCTGAAGGTTAAATAGATGACAATCAGATTGGCAAAATCCTTAACGTTTAGGGGACTATAATGAAAGGGATTAAATGTGGAAACCAGCTCCTGAATGCATACAAAATCTGCTTTTCCCCCCTTCCAAATAAATTTCAAAAAGAATTTTATTACTTGGCTAAATCATGAACCAGGCAAGTGGCTTATCCAAAGCTATAAAAATGAGTATTTCTTCTGTTACCTTTATGAGAAATCTGGGATATTATTAACATAATAAATCTAAGAACCTGCCATGATGGAACCAGATATGAGGTTTTAATTTTTTAAGTCTCTGCAGGAACCTATGTGCAAATGTCACACGCCAGGAAGTAGCATTAAGAAATGAACATTTCACGGGCCAAAATGCAGACCAGAATACAAATGCTAAGAAAGGGCTACATCTTGTGCCTCCCACCTCTTAACACCAAGTCCTCATCTTTTTTTAAATACTCAGGCTGTGCCAAATACTCCCTCGGTAATATTGCTGTCCTAATTATATCAACAGGCTTAGATATGAAAAGAAAGTCAGTAATTCCCAAGAAATAGCAAGAAGGAGAAATGGCTTCTGTAGAAAGAGCCCGATATACTCCCTCTGCTTGTGATATAAAATGTACTTCTCTTTTAGAACTAGAGCAGGACAGGAGAAGAGCTCTGAAAGAGAAGCCTTGGATTAGAATTGAGAAAAGAGAGATTTCTTGAAATTTCCAAGAAAAAGGAAAATTCAGGTCAAAGGAAGCAGGGAAGGGAGAACCTTTTTAAAAAGCTGCTATTTCTGGAGAAAAATCTACATGTTTTAGCCAGGATTTGTGTTAGATCGTTTCTTTTCCCTCTATGTTGTATAGCTAGTTAAAATCTAATGTTAGATTTAGAACATTTGGTTTTATGTCACCACTGGGTTATACCAATATTTTACAAGAAAATTAAAATAAATAAAAATAATAAAATGTTATAATTACCTTGTATTCTATATAGTTTGGATCCCATCTCTATCTCTTTATAGAGAACTTTTTATTCATAGCAGACCAGCGCTATTTGCCAGAATTTTATTTTAATTTTTGCATTTCTTGTAAATTCTTCTAATCAAGACACTTCTGTAATTCCTTTTCTAAACAATACATGTATGCATTTAACGTTAACAAGGTTATATTTTTTCTCCTCTTTTTAATAATACTTTTTGTTTTTATTCTTGTTGTAAAGGATAATGTCTTACAGGGACAGAAGGCCCCACAAAGGCCAGTATTTAGAAATCATCAGACAATATTCCAATATTTCATGGAGCTTTGACAATTGAAGAAATTTCCATAAACTATTATTGGCTAATGACTGGTAATGATGACCACCACCCCTAAACAACCCCTGCAATGATGAAACAGGGGAACCAAATAAATAGATAAAAAAGAAACTCTTCTTCAGCAAGAAATTGAACACAATCCCACAGCTGGTGATCAATAGTTTTGACAATTCCACACACTGGACCCAAATTATTATCCACTTTGCCAATAATAAATAACATACCCCTTGCAGTGCAATGTTCACACAGGACAACCCCCTCCCATGAAGAAATCTGGAAGTCTCTGCCCATTGCAACAACAAACTGAAAATTGCTGATCCATAGAGAGAAGAAATACACTCTTGAGCCAGTACTAGCAACATCATTTTTTACAGCCAGCTGCCAAACTTCCATACTAGCAAAACCAAACCAATAAACAAAAAGCTTGCCAAATCTTACTAAATGGCTCTGTAGGAGAAAAAAACCCTTCTAATTACTATTAATAATTTGTTAAATTTAAATATTACTTCTTACTAGCATTAGCACATTATCTCAAATATTCTCAAGATTAATCCTTTTAACTTGGAATTCTGAAAATCCTACCTAGGAGTTAACAATCTAATTAATTTTATTAAAAAACAACAACAACCAGAAAAGTTCCCTTTTCTCTTATTTGCCTCTACATCCTTTCCAATATTTGTCATTTTCTAGTTATATTTGGATACTGTGCATTCCAAAAACATCAGAAGTACTTTGGGCGGTGTCACTTTTATGGAAAGTGTTCCCTTTGAAGTGTTTAAGCATCCTCTATTTTGATTACGTGTCAGCTTATTGTGTACAAAATATAGAGATATGAGATTGCTACTTCCCTCAGGGTAATGAATGGACAAATAGACCAGGGATGATTCATTCACAGTCATTCCAGAGTTCAGACAATGGGGAACAATAATGGTTTTAAAAATCCAACACTTTCGTCTCCAATAGCTGTAGACTGTTATTAAAAAGCAGCAATGCTTTAACAATGCCGTTAGGAAAAAAAAACAAATAATTGTTTCCTATCACCATTTAACAGTTTCTTCCTGGGGAGAATGTTTTTCTGAGCCTTTTTTATGAATATATTGTACAGCACTCTTAAGACATAGGAAACAGAAAAAATTAGCACAATCACCATCTTGAAAGATTTCATCCATTGGATTCAAGTCCATCCTCCTCCATGGAACCTCACTGGGTAATTTTGGAGCCACCAGTCTTTCTCAGATTAACCTACAAAGTTGTTGGTTTAAGAATAAAATTGGGGGAATGGTCTGAATATGTTGTCTTGAATCTTGAAACAAATGTTGGCTACAGATGAAGAAATCATAGTAAATCAGCTGCAGGTCCTGATCTGGCTTAGCAAAAAGAACGCTACTGCAAACTCATGGATATTCTGGCCCTGATTTGTGTTGACTCAGGCCACAATTTGGCTTGTGAATTTTTTTTTAACAAACGTTTTGGATGAATGAAAGGATTACTGATTCAGCAGAGGCTGTTTCTAATGGAATGGGGAGGGAGTTTCTTGCAGATAGATAGTTTCTATTCTATTAAGCCCGCTAGGACATGGTCTCTGCTGTGTTCAAATGCTCTCTACATGCCTGTCAGGCTCCCTGCACTTTGTGATTTCATTCCCCTTTTTTAAACTCTTACAACTGAAAACTTTGGCAGTTGCAAGGCCTCCGGCATTATATTTATTTTTAATTATGCCTTTGCCCCCACAGGTACCGAGGTCCAGTCTTAGAAAGCAGGCATGATTTTCTTATACAATGATTTGACTCAACAAGGCTAAATAGGCAAAAGCTAAAGCTGCTAAAAGCTGCTACATGCAAAGCTATATTTTCCATCTTTGCCCCCTCCAACTCTATTTGGAATGCATAATTACCAGCCAGTTTCCCAAATTGGGAAGACTGTATTGCAATAAACAATTTTCTGATTCTTCCATAAATATCTTCCTGTCTTTTATTGTAGCCTAGCTTGGGAACAAACTTCTTAACTTCTAACACTATCAAGCTCACAATTTATGTGAGACCTCAGTGGTATCCTCCTTAGTGGTAAGGATAATTTTTATATTAATAAGGATAAATTTTGTAATTAATAAAGACTGCTTTAATTAATATAGTTTTCTATATTGTATACTTGGATTTATTTTACTGACAATCACCACTCACCTAAATTATCTTACCATAATGGTTCTGACAGACAATATAAATATAAAAATGCAATGCAATTTAGCAGCATAAAAACATATTTTAAACATTAAAAAAGACTGCATTGAAATATCCTCACCTAAACTTTAATAAGATGGGGCCCTCTTCAACTCCAGTGGCATTTTGTTCCAAAATACAGGCCCTGCCATGGAAAAACAGAATTAACTCTCAGTGTGAAACACATTCTAAGCAAGACCTAGCTTAGAGCCCTTCAACAGCTGGGTAGCCATTTTTCAAATAAGCGTTTATTAATCTCAGCCAAAATCCTTTTGGATGGTAGCTCGGTTAGTAATTAAAGCTAGTCCATTCCACATTGTCCCACTCTCTTTCCATTCTGCAGACCTTACTTTCAGACAGCATCTATCCTTATACTGTCATTAATCTGGAAAAAATTGCCAAGAGGATATTCTCAGTAAAAGGAATTTTTAAAAATTGTACTTTGCCAAGTGTTCTCAGTAAGAGCTTGAAAAATGTAGTATACTCCAGTGAATAATGTTTTTTATGGTAGAAGCTTTATGTCAGTTAGGCTTACCATTATGATTGGGACCTTTTTATTTACATCCTTCTTTACTGATGTTCTG
The DNA here is from genome assembly GCF_001527695.2 of Protobothrops mucrosquamatus. Classification (NCBI taxonomy): domain Eukaryota; kingdom Metazoa; phylum Chordata; class Lepidosauria; order Squamata; family Viperidae; genus Protobothrops; species Protobothrops mucrosquamatus. Next base: position 276,860 of record NW_015386365.1, on the reverse strand, counting down.
GAAAAATTGTTTGAGAAAAAGGAAGGGGGAAAAGTGGCAAATAAAAGTGTATAACAGGCAAGGGATAGGACCGTGGTGGCAAACCTATGGCACGCGTGCCACTGATGGCACGCAGAGCCCTCTCTGTGGGCACGCGCGCCGTCGCCCCAGTCCTAGGCCTTCAGCTGGGTTTCATAAAACCTTTTCGCTTTAGGCCTCTGCCGCTGTGTGCACACAAAAAAAAGGTTCAATCAAAAAAGATCTTTCAAAGTTGAAATTGATTGAACTTTTTAGTCCCACCCAGTCTGCTGTTACCACCGCAGTCACGTGCACCCAATGGGCCACGCTCAGCCAATGGGCCACACCCACCCGGCACATGACAATACATAAGTGGGTTTTGGGTTGCCATTTGGGCACTCGGTCTCTAAAAGGTTCGCCATCACTGGGATAGGTGGTGGCTTGCAAAGATTTGGAATACTTTTTCTCCTATTATTTTAGATTTCTTGTTCTCCACTGAACTCTTAAAAAAGCTCTGCAGGGAAGTCATTCTACCTTAGTATCTCAAAGTTCATCATATTTAAGTCTAAGATCCCAATGGCTAACACAAAAAGAGGGCCTAAATATCCAAATGTTTCAAGTTCCCAGGGAATTTAACATGAAGAAAGGGCCTTGGATTGGAAGTGTCAGTGCTTCTTTTGATAGGTTGTATCCCCTGGTGTCAGACTATGGAATGGTTCCATAGTCAGAGGATCCATCCAGATTAAGAGGTGGGAGCATAGAGGTAATAGCCACTTAAGTGACATGGGTGGTGTAGAAATGTGATACATACATGGGCAGGAATACTAGGAGAACCTGGATAGAGACTAAAGTTAGAAATTATTCAACAGAACCTGGATTTTTCTATCAGATATAGTGAATGATAACATAAATGATAAACCCTGTAGAAAGAAAAGGAATCAATGCTACTCATTAAGATGTTTGAGGTGAGGGCATGAGTAGAGAGGGAAGGGAAGTTGAATGAAGAATTGAAATGGCCAAATAATCTAAAGATAATCATAAAACGTGCCTTGTAGCATGCTGTTTGGAACCTGACAACTCACTTAAGTGTGTGTTGCTTTCCAGGGCCAGATTACTTGATTATAATAAGCAGTACACAATTTTAAAGCAACTGCTGGAAGTCTGAGATTGCAGAAGGAAAGGACAATAAACATTTGCCGAAAACCCAACCAGATGGAGAAACAAATTAATTAGAAAGACTAGTGACAATGTGCTTCTTAGTCTTTGGGAAAGGTGTGCAGCAATTGGCACCTTCATTATATTGCTTCACATCTCTTGCTGCAAGGAAGCAGATTCCTCATTGGTTTTTTCAGGTATGTAAAATGACACACTTATGTAAAGATTTGTATCATTTCCCTCTACATTTCCACATTGTCCAGCCAGTGGGCCAAAAGAATGGAGAGGGATCTTGAAGGAAAACCTCAGCTAGAAAATTCTGTTGTTGGTTTACTAGTCTTGGCAACTGTCCTGCTAAAGAGCATCTTCTTTTCTGGGCAACATATTGTCAAGAGGGATTTTCCAAAGAAGTAATTTGACACATAATTAGATGCCTACATTCTTTGTTTTACCATATATGCTTATGCTTAATATCTAAAGTTCCAACATAATATTAAGGATTTGGGTGGATGGTCCAGCTGACCCTACAAGATTCCTTCCATCTCTTTAATCCCTGATTTTAAGATTACTTCACATTCAGCTTACAGTGACTGACCATAATAAATGTAAAATAAGGGATAGAAAGAATCTAAGTTGGCTGTTGGAAGTGGTGATGGCAAAAAGAAAAAAGTTACAACAATTAATCAGTGGAACGACTTGACTCCAGAAAGTGTGTGCGCTCCAATACTGGAGGTTTTTGAGAAAAGATTAGACAACCATTTGTCTGAAATGGTATAGGGTTCCTGCTTGAGCAGGGGGTTGGACTAGAAGACCTTCAAGGACCCTTCCAACTATGTTATTCTATTATTCTGTTAAAAGGAAAGAAGAGATTTTATTCTGGCTTAATCATAGAAAAAAGATGCATTGGAATAAGTCATTTCTTTAGTTGAACATTTGATTCATCGTATGGTGATATTATTTATATAATAGGATTGTGTAGGTTTTCAAAACAGTGTTGTTTCACATTGCTGGAGGTTTGAGCAAAGAATTCCCTGGAACCTACTTAACTAGTGTGGCCTGTTTGCTGCTAAGAGTGAAACAAAGAGACCTGTTGCTTTTGCTTGTGATATTTGTCAGTTCTGGACCACTCCAAACTTTGGAAGCCCAATTTTCCCAATGTAAGAAAACCATAATTTTGAGCTTCTCTGTTATGTCTGAAAGACAGAATCCTTTCATCCATCCATCCATTCATCCATCCATGTTCTTAATGTCCTTGTATCATGAACAATGAAATATTGTGTGCTGTATACTGGTAATAGATATTGTGGTTGACCAAAATAAATGCTTTTCTGCAATATTGATATAGATCCATATACTACTAAAACTCTCCTGTTTGTAACCTTCAATTGAGTGAAATGGTGCATTATAGAGCAACCATTTTTGAATCTAAGTATCTCAAATGAGCAAGCTTAAAGAATGCATCTAAAATCCATGATCCTTTACTCTTGTGGAACTGAAATTTCCATGATGTTCAGATCAATTTCATTCACAAAGTTGTTGCCATTTCAGCATCCCCACTGCAAATGATTGCGATTTCTGATGCTCCTAGCCAGTTTCCCACAAGGAAAGTCAATGGGGAAACATATACAGTAAGCGCTCTCAGTATATAAGTAAAAGCAAACCTAATCACCACATCAACGCAAAACTAGCTTCAGCTTTGATTAAGAGTCAGTCTGGTATATTTGTGGCCATTTTTATGTTCTTATTTTTCTTTTCTTATTAAATTTATTTTTTGTGGTTGGATCACATCCTGTAGGTACTGCATTAGGGGCCCATGTTTAGGAAAGGCTAGGGTATCATTTATCTTTCTCATCATGTTGCAAAATACTTTGCAAAAATCTGACTTAAGTTCTTAGTTAGTTACACAAATTGAAACAAAAAACTATACCTATAAGTGCATCTCTCAATGACCCAGAGATTGGTCAATACCAATACTTTAGTTTTGCTTTGCACTTTACCAGAAAACAAGCCAACAAATGTGATCATATGATCTCCAAAGATTTTATACCCTGCCAGGATTAAGTACGGTAGCTCATGTAGTGTTTTGAGATAGCTGTCATTTTGACTCCTGAAAAAGACATCATAAATCTTGCTTGCTTGTTTGTTTTGTTAATTATGCCTTAGTGGGTTTCTAAAAGGAACTGGTGCACCACCTGGGCATAGCCAGAAGAAGTTTGCTTACATCTCCCTCCTTTTACTATTATGAGTTTATGAGAAAGGAAGCTCAAGGAAGATCAATACTTCCTCTGCGTACATTACAAATGACTTGTGACGTATATTCACAAGAGCTGTTTTTAGTGGGAGATATTCTAGTTATTATGGATTTGACATGAACTTGGCCCATTGCCCTTAGGGAATGCAATGTAGGCATAATTCGAGCTTCCTGTAATTGTCTATTTAACTTGGCAATCTGTGGTAATTTTTTCCTGTAAAATGAGCCCAAGACGTCACTAAAGCAATGCTCAGATTAATTAATGAGAAATAATAATGCTCCTAATAAAAGCTCATGATATGAGCCTCCTTCCTTTACTCTGCCATAAGTTCTTCCTCCTCATTCTGTCTTAAGAAAAGCACTTTACGGGAATCAGTGAGTCACTTTCCATCAAGGCATTTTGATTTTAATTGACGCAAACAACACAGTGGAGAAAAATAAGCAGCAGAGAACCATCTGTTTAATTGAGTCCTTGACATTTTATTGTATTTCCCCCTATTGCATATTAAAGGAAGCAAATAGAAAAACAATGGCTAATTATATGCTGTTTACAGGTCCTGATTTTACTTTGATTCTAGGCGTCTCAACAGTTATCCTCCTTTGTGTAAGGACAGTGTCCACTTCTTTCTACTTTTGCATGCAATGAATTTGTTGAG
>NW_015386365.1:249682-272078 GCF_001527695.2 Protobothrops mucrosquamatus | reverse complement strand
ACTCAGAATCAACAGCATGCCTCTCAACTTCTCATATTAGTGAAGGATCACTAACAGATTCTTCCACGACACACAGGTTTGGTAAATCAAGTCCACTTGATAAAAACAGTCATGAAGGTGCCAAGCTTTATAGGGTTTAATGATCTTCTGCCATATTCCATTAGTGTGATCTTTGAAATCTCCAGGGGTACAATGAAAGTGATAAGGGAGTGTATGCCTGTTCCTCAGTAAAAGAAAGAGTCCTTGATTAAGAATAACAATTAGAAGCAACACCTTTCCTTCAGAAGATGGCAGTTCCAGCCTTTCTTGTCTCACAGGAAGAATAAAATTGTACCACACTGTAAGAGAAAGGCAGGAAGAGGACTGATGGTGTAAGATGGCTTCTTCATACAGCATATGTATCATCTTGAAACAGATCCAACAGGATTCCCAAGGTGACTTTTGAACTATACTTTTCCCATAGTCTGACATTACTGTACTTCATTTATCTGCTTCCTCATTTTGACATTTCCCTTTTGTATGTTGCATTATAAAGAAATACCTTCTTTGATCCTTCCTATGCTGCTTTTCCTGATGTTGTGCATGCTTCCTTTAGCACATATCCCCCACACATGGGGTTTCCCAGCCATTTGTTTTGATAAAATTAATGCAGAGATCTTGGTTTTGCAATCAAAGGCATTAAGGCTGTAGATTTTCCACATGAAAATGGTATATTTAAGCTAATGCACCAAAATGTGTTCTGTGCATGATTAATAATGTTTATAAATCCCTAAAGGGGTTTTTTTTTTTTAAAAAAAAAGAGAGTTATTAAAATTACAATGAATATTTTTTTCTCCAAACATAATATAAATTTGGTCTTTGTTTCTCTGACAAAAGGTATTCATTGTGGAAGAAAAGTCAGAAATAAAATGGACAAATCATTCTCATTATTAAAAAATAAAGTAAAAAATAAAGTCCAACATAGAGATGAGTCTTTTCTGTAAAAACTTAACTGTTATTAATGTCAAGTAATCTGATTTTACAAAAAAATAAAATAGCATGCTCTTTCCAAAACCTTAGCTGTAAACCTAGCTCTAAAGTTGTTTCTGTCCAATCTATGTATCCATCAACAAAACTGTAAATTCAACAAACAACTGAAAGGAGAAGAAAGCATTATTTTTGTCCTTTGTAATGGACAAGCGTTCATATATCCTTCATCTTTCTACCCACTGGGCATGCAAGATGCACTCCATGCAGTGACAGTGGTTTTGGGCAGGTATTACACAGGGTACCATAATTCCCTCTGAACCCTGGAGAACATCTGAAGACACAACCATTCATTATACTGGAACATTGTGAACAGGGAATTCCAACAAGCCTCAAGCAGAGTTTGAAGGTCCTATATCACAGTTATATTTAACTTTAATGACACTGGTCCTATTTTCATTAATTTTTAGATAAAGTTTCATTAGAGCTCTGGCAGCACAATGGTTAAAGCGCAGTGCTATATTGCAGGCAAACTCGATCCTGATCAGGCTCAAGGTTGACTCAGCCTTTCATCCTTCTGAGGTTGGTAAAATGAGGTTGGGGGCCATTCTACATTGTAAAATGCCTAGAGAGGTGCTGTAAATCACTATGGGATGGTATCTAAGCCTAAAGGCTAAATGCTATAAGGCTATTAAGTTATACAGGGCTTAATAAAGAATAAGCTACATACAGGTCTAGTTTAATGTAAATAGTGAAAGGTCTATTCTAGTCTAGACCCCAGATATACCGAGGGGTGAAAAAAGAAACAGAAAACAAAGGTGGCAGAGGCAAATATAAATAAAGGAGGGATATATTATCTGGAGATAATGGAAAGTAATTAAACAACACAGCAGAAAAGTTTTAATAGGTTATAAGGTATACACATCCAGCTATCTCAATAAAATCATCTGTATTAAAAAAACCCTAACACCTGTGCAGAAGTCAGTTTGCTGTAATGGTTAAGGCAGCAGGCTAGGAACCAAGAGACTATGAGATCTATTTCTACCTTAGACACAAAACCAGCAGGATAGATCAGTCACTCTTTCTCAGCCGTAGGAAGTAAAAACCCTGGTGGTAAAAACATAATAATTCCCTATTCCCCATTTTACCCTGCAGCTTCTCAGCAAGGCTCCAGCTGCAAAAGATACTCATATCCTTTGACTTTTTGCCCTAAGTTAGCTGTCTAACTGATGTTAAAAACCTCAAGGGAAGGATAAAAACAGGTATGAATGCATACTAATCTTTAACATAAGCTAGGGCTTTGATTGTAAATAGCTTGATCATCTCAATTTTTGTTTAATATAGTCCATTCCCTAAATTTATCATCTGCTGCACCTGTATGTCCTTAGTATCTGTAGGTTTATCCTCCATCCATCCAACCCCCACCCACCCAATCCAGCTCAGACTTAAAGAAAAGTTTTTATTGACATCAGTATTATATAAAAGCTTGATGTTCAAAATTAGTTTTTCAAATAAATTGATGCTTTACACTTTTGATCTTGAAGAAATGATCTTGTAGCATAGTTCCTTTTGCATTCTCAGCTGACCCATTTGTTCTAAATCTGGTTGATAAAGACATGTCCATTTGCCAGTTTATGGTCATAAATTTTGTAAATCTCAAATTACATGGCTAATAATCAGACGTTCTGAGAACTGTGGTTCCAAATGTCACTGTGTCTGAAGGAGCGTTATCTTTTGGTCTAAGTATTCAGGAAATTATGTTTACATTCTGCGGTCAATAGTCTTATGTACCGTACTTTATTATATCTGCATAGGGGGGGGAGCTAAAGTCAACTCAGAAGCAAATTCTATTCATTTCAGTGGTCTATAAAAATAACATATTTGCCTCAAAACCCTTTTTATTTCACTAGAAAAATAAAAAGTAAAGGTCTCAATTCTGTTTTTGACTGTCTAGATAACTACTATTGGCTATACACAATGATGGGATTCAGCCGGTTCATACCACTTCAGCAGAACTGGTAACTAATTTTTTGTTGCCCAGGCCCAGAACAGACTTCCGGAAGTGGCATCCACACAGAAAACCGGTTGTTCACATATTTGAATCCCACCACTGGCTATACAGTACACAATTCTGTAGCTATATTCAAACATTATGTTAGAAATTGGTAGATCAAATAGTTTTGGCTAGTTATAAATTGTATTGCAATTTCTTTTCTAATTCTGTACATATATTTGGATTGGGGTTATGATTACTCTAGTGTAAGATTATCACAGAGCTTTTATTGGCATATGAAGAAGAAGGAAAAGGAGGAGTATAAGTAGATCATATTCACTGAATTTAAATCCACCCAACTGAATAGTACACAAATGGAACATATGTCTAGTCGTTTTACTTTATTTTTCTTTCAAACAAAAGTGTTCTTCCTCTGTGATTACTTCTCCTTTACTGTTCATTCCTCCCAGGTCCAAGAGAAAGTCTATTTTATGTGCAAAATTTCCCCATATTACAGCTTGATCATATAAAAACAATGGTATATTATTACATCTCTCTATTTCTTTCCATGTCTTTTGTCGTTGCTGCTTTTGAAAATCTGAATCGAATTCAGAGATAATCAGATGATAAATTCTATTATTATAGCCAATTTCAGAAAAGTAATTATAGCTTTACCTGTGGAGTTGATTTCCTGGTCTGGTCTACCCAATAATCTTACTAGGTAAAACAGAGCAGGAAATCAACTCATGCCCTCACCACTACTTGCTTGGACCACAGCAAATGTTCTTTGCACAGGATTGTCTGTGAAGCTAGAAAGGAACAGTTGATCCAGAAAATAGTGGTCCGGTTCTAGGTTGGCACTCATCATCTTGAATACAGTACATCAATGCTTCAGGACATGCATTAGCTTCTTAATAGTACAGATGGTGCTGATATGANCACCGCCCCTACCCCGGGCCCTCGGCTGATGGAATGCCTGGAAACCCGGTGGGCATAGATCAACAAGGGGGACTCCCCCTTCCATGCCCAACCAGGTCTCGGTGATACCTGCCAGGTCCGCTCCCCCCTCTTGAATAAGCTCTTGAATGAGGGGGGCCTTATTTACTACGGACCTGGCGTTGCACAACATCAGTCGGTGATCCCGGGCCCAAGGATCTGAGGTCCCTGGAAGTCGAGTAGAGCCCTGAGGATCGGAGCATCCACAAGCTTGTAAGCAGCGTGTGCGTGCTCCCAAAACCCGATATGGTCCTCTGCTCCCGCCGTATCTGCCCCTCCCACTGATCATTGGTTGACGTTGCCATTTTGCAGTTGTTAGTTGTGGATGTGAACAATAAAGAAAGGCTTGTTGTTACACCATGCGTCTCCTCTTAATGCCTCCAACCCGTGAACATAACAGTAGCGACGAAGGTGGGATCGCTGTAAGCCACATTTAACAACGAAGAAGAGAGGACTTACCAAGAAGTCCTGGGAAGTTCGGCGTTCAGCATAGCGACTCTGCCTGCCAGTACAGCATCGCTGGAGGTGAGCTCGGCCAAGGGACCCCTTCCCCAGATAACAGGCTTGCAGCGAAGGCATTAACGAGGGTTACAGAAGATGTCTAAGATTGGCCGCTTGTCAGAGTTTGAGATTGCACACCCGGAGCACTGGAATTCGTACGTGGCGTGGGTGGAAAACTATTTCAGGGTCAATCAGATAAGGGAAGATGACCTTAAAGCAGCTACCCTGCTGTGTGTCTGTGGACAGGAAACGTTTCACATAGCAGAGAATCTGGTGGCCCCGGCGCTTTTGGAGGCGGTGACTTATGCAGACTTGAAGAAAATGATGAAAGAACATTTCCAACCCAAACTTTCTGTGATTGCTTGGCGACATGCGTTCGAGCAGAGGGACCAGAGGCCTGATGAGTCTGCTGTGGACTTTATTGCTGCCTTAAGGTAAGCAGCGAGGCCTTGTGAATTCAAGGACCTGGAAGAGAGGCTGCGGGATCATTTCATTTGTAGCCTAAGGAGTCGCGAGCTGCAGCAGAAGATCTTCGCCAAGAAAGATGTTTCATTCCAAGATGCCTTGAGAGAGGTTGCAGCTGAAGAAGCAGCAGGCGGTGCTGTGAAGGCTTTGCGGCTCGCCAGAAACCCTCCAACCACCGTGACTGCCCAACAAGAGGTCGCTCGAGAAGATCCAAAGCGGGATCCTGAAGAGGAGGTGGACAGGCTGCACCAGCCAGCAGAGAGAAGGCCGAGGGAGCGTCCAGACAAGGCCCCAGCATCTCTTCAGTGTTTTGGGTGCAGAGGATGTCACAAGTGAGCTGACTGCAGGTTCCGCTCCGCCATTTGCCAGGCATGTGGCAGGCAAGGCCACATTGCCTCCCTCTGTTTGGGTCGCCAAAAGGTTCAACCTCGGGAAGAATTGCTTCAGAAAGGTACCAGGGTCCCCAGCCAACACAGGGTGGGTTTCTGCATGTCGCACAGGAGCATTTTGAGGACAGGGACACACAAGCTCCTTAAGAAAAAGCTTCGCATTGATGTGAAGCTGCAAGGGGTTCCCTTGTCAAAGAAGTTGGACACAGGGTCCGCTCTATCGATCATTTCACATGACACCTTCAAAAGGATTTGCAGCAGTAGTTACCTTTGAGTCAAACTCAGGCCATCGAACTTAATTCTCACTGACTTCCAGAATTCCAGAGTCAGCGTGAAGGGGAAGGCTATGCTCAAAGTGCAGCATAAGGCTTTTGAAGGCCTACTAGATGTGGTGGTAGTTGGGGGTGATCACACGAGTCTCATTGGACTCGATTGGTTCGAGGCCCTTGGGATCCAAGTAACTGGGCTTCACAGCCTGCAAACGTTAGGCCTTGCAGAAGTCTGCAAGGAGTTTGCTGATGTGTTTAGCACAGAGCTTGGTTCATACAAGGGGCCTCCCATTTCCCTACGCTTAGACCCAGCTATCACACCTATTAGGATTAAGCCTAGAAGGGTGCCTTTTGCTCTCAAAAGCAAAATAGATGCAGAGCTGGACAAGCTACTCCAGCAGGGCATCTTAGAACCTGTGGACTCTAGTCCATGGGAAAGCCCCATTGTAACGCATCTAAAGGCTAATGGAGAAGTCCGAATTTGCACAGACTATAAATGTACATTGAACAAAGCGCTGCAACAGCATGCATACCCAGTGCCTGTGGTAAGCCACATTCTGGCCTCCCTCAAGGGGGGGTGAATTTTTGCAAAGCTTGATTTGGCACAGGCCTACCAACAGTTACCTGTTGATGAGGCAACAGCTGAGGCTCAAACAATTGTAACGCACAGGGGACCCTTTAAGGTCAAGAGACTGCAGTTTGGGGTTAATGTAGCCCCTGGCATCTTCCAAAGTGTAATGGAGTGCACGCTCTGTGGTATTCCAGGGGTCTGTCCCTACTTCGATGACGTCCTTATTGCTGGGGAGTCATCTCTAAACTTAGCTGAAAGATTAAGGGCTGTCTTGCTTCGTTTCCGCCAAGCGGGTCTGAAACTGAAGCAAGATAAATGCAAAATTCCACTGAATTCTTAGGCTTCAGAATTGATGCTCAAGGCATCCATCCTGCTGAATCCAAGCTTCAAGCAATTCAGCAGGCCCCAAGTCCAAAAGTGAGCTTCAGGCTTTCCTGGGACTCTTAAATTTCTATCACGCATTCCTTCCCCACAAGGCTGCAGTGGCTGAGCCGTTACACTGGCTCTTGGATAAACAGGCTCCATGGCAGTGGACTAGGGTCCATGAAAGGAGTTTCAATGAGGTTAAGTCCTTGCTCTCTTCAAATGCGGTCTTAGCGCATTTCAATGAGCAATTGCCAGTATGCATCGCATGTTATGCATCCCCTTATGGGGTGGGAGCAGTACCCAGTCACCTGAAGGCTGATGGGATGCAAGTCCCTGTGGCCTATTACTCAAGGACTCTGTCGTCTGCAGAGCGTAACTATGCTCAGATTGACAGAGAAGCCTTGGCCATAGTGGCTGGCATAAAGAAATTTCATGATTTCTTATATGGCCGCCACTTCACGGTCTATACAGACCATAAGCCTCTGCTGGGGTTGTTTACTACAAACAACCAAACCCCTCACATAATATCTCCCAGAATGCTGAGATGGTCAATTTTCCTGTCAGCATATGACTACACACTGATTCACAAACCTGGGAAAGAAATGGGCCATGCAGATGGCCTCAGCAGATTACCTCTAACACAGATAGAGGCAGATCCTGCTCCTGCTATTAACATTCTCTCCATTCAGGAGTTACCTGAATCTCCCTTCAATGCTCGGGACGTGGCTGCAGAAACTGCCACTGATCACACGCGTGCTGACATGGATGTTGTCAGGATGGCCTGACACGTGTCCAGATACTGAGTTTCAAATCTTCTGGCAAAGGAAGCACGAGCTTTCCACATTCAAAGGGTGCCTGTTATGGGGTAGTAGAGTAGTTATCCCAGCCTCATTGAGGTTTAGAATCTTGATCTCTCTGCATGAGGGACATCCGGGTATAGTCTGGATGAAAGTGCTTTTGCGCGCAGCCATCTCTGGTGGCCTGGGCTCGATAAAGCCATCGAGGCCCAGGTGCACGGGTGTCAAGTGTGCCAACAGTCAAGGCCTGAAATGCCTCAGGCCCCTGTATATAGGTGGGAGGAAACACAAGCCCTTGGTCAAGGGTACATATAGATTACGCTGGGTCCTTTCAGGGGCAATTCTTCCTTCTCCTCGTTGACAGCCATTCCAAGTGGCTAGAGGTTGTAACTGTTTCCTCCACTACTACTGCTAGAACCATCCAGGTGTTGAGAGGAATCTTCGCATCTCATGGACTTCCAGATGTCCTGGTCTCAGATAATGGCCCCCAATTTACCTCTTTTGAGTTCCAGGCTTTCCTACAGGCCAACTTGATCCGGCATACAACTTCAGCTCCATTCCACCCATCTTCCAACGGCCAGGCTGAGAGGATGGTGCGCACTACCAAAGATGCTCTCAAGAGGATCACTTATGGCAGGTGGCATCACAGGTTAGCTGATTTCCTTCTTGCACATCACACCACACCTTGCACAGCCACAGGAAAGAGCCCAGCAGAACTCCGCTGGGGTCGCCGCCTCATTACAAAACTGGACAGGTTGCACCCAGACCGGGTGGCTTCACAGGTGTCACAGCCACGGGCACCTAGGAGACTACAGGTGGGCAATCCGGTCTGGGCAAGGAACTATGGACCTGGACATCTCTGAGTCACAGCAGTGGTCTGCAAGTTTTCTGGGCCACTGTCATACGAAGTGGCCTTGGACAATGGGCACGTCATCCGACAACACATAGACCAACTGCGCTGGAGGCTGCCCAGCAACACTTCTGCTCCTGGCTCTGTTCTCGGGGGGGGGGGAGGACCATAATCTTTATTCGGGACCACAGTCTTCCAGCTCTAGCAGGTTTTCACATATTACCGTACATGTTCCCATGGCAGAACGGGGACATTCACAGGATTCAGCTATTGCTCCAGAACGGGGGTCATACCAGGCTTCAGCAAGTGCTCCGAACAGGAAGTCTCCAGAAAGGGGGTTTGCCATGGAGGCGGCTCCTGACTCTGGCACCTCTGGCACGCACACAAGGCCAATGGGGTACTGTTTTGCAGTTGTTGGTTGTGGATGTGAACAATAAAGAAAGGCTTGTTGTTACACCATGTGTCTCCTCTTAATGCCTCCAACCCACGAACATAACAATACCATTCACCGGTTATTCCTATTGTTACTTTTCTTACGAGTACTTTATTTACTGGGCTATTCTAGCTATACTATTCTTATGCTGTTGAGATTTGTTGTTAACCACTGAGTATGGTTTCATTGCAGTGGTACCAAATCTAATCAGTGTATAAAGATGTAAAAAAATGAAAGAATATGACAGAATTATAAGCAATGAGCTTTGAGATTTGGTCTTGCTATATGCCAGGTTTGCCTATTGTCTCTATAATGTTAATGAACTAAATGGCACCACTACTCTCTTATTTTATTTCTTACTCTTTTTCTACTTCACCCACCCCACCACCAAATTTCCCTTTAAAACAACACACCAGAAGACTAACTTCTTGAATCATAGTAGCCCCATATTATAGTAGCAGCCTCTAAGTCAATTCTCATCCATCTAGACCAGGGGTGGGAAATGATAGCCCTTTCATGACTTGTGGACTTCAACTCTCAGAATTCCTTAGCTGGCTATGGAGCTATGTTTCCCCATAAAGGGGCTATGTTTCCCCACCTTTTTTTTTTTTTCAATATAAAATTTTTATTATTTTTCATCATAAAAAAAAACATCACAAATGTTACACAAATTAAAAAAAAAAACCCACCCCCCACCCCCCCGGACTTCCCAAACCTAATCCCAGGATAATANCCCACTCAGCCACTACTGTACATTTGTTAATTTGAAAAAACACTGTTATAACATTGCTTCCAGTTTTCCTCAATGTATCTTGCACTGATTTAAAATTTAAGATCTGTGTGGGTAATTAACGAGGAACAAAAGCCATGTTAGACTATAACTCTTGCTCTACACCTGAGAGGAAACAGTCTATGCCAGCTGAATTTTAAGATGGCAAAATGATTTTGAAAATAATATTCAATGTCTTTTATATTGGATGAACTCAAATCATGGAAATGTTACCAGATTTCTATATGCATATTAATGATGGAGAGGACTTCCTTAATGTAGTCTTCTTCAGCCTGGAATCCTTTAGAAGTTTTGAGTCATAAATTAGTCCATCAATTCTGCTTTAAATACAATTTCCTTACAGTTTACATAATAAGTACTTAAAGAATCATACATTTTACCAATCAAATGCACCTAGTGAAAGAACATCTGTGAAAGCATATTTCTCTTATTTTAATGTAACATATAATCCATGTTTTATATGTGTCCTTAAATGAGGCAAGAATTGCCAAGTGCTTTTGTCACTGAAAAAGAGTTTTAAAAAATTAATGTTTTATGAGAGTTTCATCAGAAGTACCTGCAGGATTCCAGCAGCTGCAGCACCGTATACAGCTTTGGCCTTTGCAATTTGAGAAGCTGCTGGGGCATTCCAGTGAGCACAGCAGTGATAAGAGAGACCAATTATAGGAGGAAACATCAAAGATCTACTCATGTTTAACTTGGAGGAAGAGAAGGCCTTAGAATGAGGATGATGTAATGATTTTCACATATTCAAATAAGAGAAAACTACAAGCAAGATGACAAACAACTGTTTCTTGAGTGAAATTAGATTGGATAGCACATACATGAAAGTTTGAACATTTGGGAATAAATCTCAGAAAGTACATTCATTCTGTATAAATATTTATAGTGTCAAACAAATGTGCAGGGAAATTTAGAAGGCTCTAACACCAATATTGGGTAGGAATGGATTGGATGTCTCTGAAAATATGGTTCATAACACTAACATTACTATATTCCATCCCACCAATCATATATTTCATTGACAAATACAACTGAAGGCAAAATGAAATGCAATCAGCCAAAAAGGCAGAATAATAGATGTATCTCAGTTTTTAAAAAATGAAAATAAAACCAAAACAAAACTGAAAATGCTCTGGCAAATAGTTCCAACAAGCTAAAAATAGAAAACACTACAAAAAGCCATATCCAAAAAACTTAATAAAGATCTGAAAATAAAAAAGAGTATTATTTAAGAGATGGAAATAGGGATCACTAAAGAAAAGAGTACAGACAGCTGAGAACTATATAGATGGGGTCAGAAATGTAAAGCTCAGTATGAGTTACAGCTAAGAACAACCACAAGGGAGTCTTCATAATAGCTTCAAATAAAATAAAGAGAAAAGAATCAGTTCACCAGCTGCTTACCAAAGTTGGCAAAATGCTAATAGGAGAAAAGACAAAACTATTCAAGTTCTATTTTATTTCAGGAATAGTATACGTCCCACCAGGCAATTGTGAAAAACAGAATGAATGGGGTTGAGATTGATAGAGGTATGGTTAGAGGATATGTTCTTTGAAAAAGTTTAAACCATAAAACCCAATCAATTTTATTCTAGGGTATGGAAGAAGCAAGGTAATGGGCTTTAATGGATTACTTGTAGGAAATACAGGGAAAGGGGGGAAATGTGCCATTAAACTGAACAAGAGTGAATTTCCCTGATGTTTAAAAGACGAAAAAAGAGATGAGGCAGTTCAACATTGATAAGTGCCAAGATTCTAGAACAGATAATTTAGTAATTAAGTTATAAGCACTTTTAAAACAATGTAATAACATGGATTTGTCAAAGACAGCTCTTCCCAGAATAACCTTATATCATTATTATTTTTTTTTGAGTCAGGTAATTTTCTTAGCAGATTGTGGAGAAAATGTAGCCACTTGATTTCAGCAGAAATTTCACAACATTTGGATTAGCAAGTTAATTTGCTTTTGGCTGCATGGCATGACAATTAAATGAATAAAAAGATGGCTAAAATGTTCATTAGTAGTTCCTCATCAAACTGGAACAAAATATCAGGTGAGGTGCTAACGTTCAGTCTTCGGCACTGTACTATTCAACATTTTTATTAGCAGTTTGGATGAGAAGATGGATGAAAAATATATTAAATTTACAGATGACACCATCCTGAGTGAAATAGCTAGGAGACAGAAATAAAATTCAAAACAATCAGCAGAAAATAACAGACTGTCATTTTACAGAAACAAATCCAAAGTTCTTCCCTCAGAACACAAAAGATAAAAGAAACTAGAAATTAAGTCCCATGGAAACAGTGTGAACAAATTGGGAAAGTTTAACCTTCAGAAAAGAAGACTAAGCAGAGGATATATTTTTCAAACAGCAGAAGATGACATATAGAAGGACAACACCTGTTTTCTGGCATGCTAAAGGATGGATCATGGAATAAAAAAATGTTAGAAAAATTATTTTAACCATAGGAAGAGTGGAAGCTATTACTCAAAGAGAAAATGACTGCCTCTTCACTGGATGTGTGTAAGCAGAGACTGGATAGCTATTTGTTATGGATGTGGATTCCTGAAATGTTACGGTTCTATGAGTCTATGTTTAGGCCAGAGTACCAGAGTCATAATTTGAAATCCATTTTTGTGAAAAGTTTAGTTATCTTAGCTATATGTTATCAGGTCATGTGTTAAATCTTCCTTCTATCTTTCAGATTAAGAGATGGGTGACTATTCCACTTAGCCATCTATCATGGCTCTGATCTTAATCAAATAAGCACTGTTTTATATTTATTTACTTAAATTTAGATACCATTCCAATCATACACGATGCAGAACACCTAATATTTCCCCATGCAGAAACATAATTGAAAGCAGTGAAAATTTAAACAACACTTACACCAAATAACCAAAGAAAACAATCAGCAAATAACTCAATATTCTTCAAGAGAGGATGAAAGTCCAATCTTAAAGACTTCTAGGGGAAAAAATCCAGACCTTAAGAGCATATAGAAACCCTAGTGTCTCTAGAGGAATAGTGTCCAAGAGGACTGGGAAAGTGGAAGCGCACCAGAGTATAAACCAGAGTATAAGACTGGTTTCAGTTTGCTGAGTACTCGGCAGCTTACCTGGTTGGCGTACAAAATGCTCAGGGTATCATGTGCTCAGTCATTATAGACAGAAAGGAGAAATCTACGTGTTCCTATTCAGAAGTTAATTCTATTGAGTTTGGTGGGGTTTGCTAGCAGTTTAATGGATATAGAAATGCAGCCTAAGACAAATGTCATGACATACGTTTTCTTCATTGATAAGATCATCGGTTCTTATGATTGTGAACATACCGATTGAGAATATTTTTAGATTTTCATCCTCAAAATGAAACACAAAAGAATATTTCTATATTCTTCCCCACAACCCAGAATAAACTCAAAATACACAATATTCAAATAGCTAAAAAAAACTGAAATAAATTGAATTCTTTTAATTTTTTTCAGATTTGATACTTATTATATCCTTTTGATCCTCCTTTCTAAGGTCATCTTAACTAGCCAAGATTTCATTTCAATAGTGCATTAACATGCACTATTGAAGATTTTAGAAATACTTTCTGGAAGATTAAAAACAACATGAAGTGATATATTGACATTTTTTAACTCTACCCCGCACATCAATGAGAAACTAATAGTTTCAACTTAAAAAGCTTTAACTCTCCATTAAGTTAACCTTGATGAATTACGTTGACATATCTAATGTTAAAATAAATTGATATAACTAATAAGATAATTGTTACAAATCAGGTTAGCAAGTTTATGGGGATCTGCCTCTCTACATTGATACTTACTATGGCTTTGAGGAAATGTTTCAGCTTTTAATTTATTCAGTAAATGCAAAACCAGAGTCAGACTTCTTTTGTATGCTCGAGAGAATCTTACCTAGGACGAAGGTAGAAATGGTTATATAAAGGATTTTATAATTAATAGAGGAAAAAAAGAATAAGACTGGTACTCAAGGTGGCATTCTGGAATTTGAAGCACTCAGATGGAGCATAGACAATGAAGTGAGAAAAGCCAGAGACCCTGATACTGCCTTTTCTAACAGTAAATAAATCATGCCATGCTCATTAAAGGCAAAGAAGCATTTTTTTCAGGCAGAGATTGGATACTGCCCTTGATTTATTTTATTTTAAATTTCAGACATAGGCCACAACCTTGATACCATGTAGGCACAGAGCAATTTCACCAACCTCATAAACCTAGACAGCAGACAATCTTGGAAGAGTTAAAGAAAGTGGGGAAAACTTAGGCAGAAAAAAATGAAATGGAAAGAGGAATGCAAAGAAATGGAAAATGTGTGCAATAAAGAAAGTTATAGCTAGGGGGTTAAATCCCTCTGAAGACAATCTGAAAGGATGGTTAAATATGTAATGATATGTTGGACTGACATTGAGATACAGGAGGAAGAGCTACACCTAGACAATAGTCTGATAAGTGAAATGTGAATCCAAAGGAGGAGGGGTGGTGAAAGCTTCTCAGAAGGGACCCTCCCTGGTTTTTGGGAGAGTGTGGAAATCAGGGACAGGAGAGGTACTTTCAGACTTGCAAAATTCGGTTAATGTAATCTTGCAGTAAACATAGTACTAGTACTCTGTCTTGGGTGAGCTTCTTGTGCAGACCACCTCATAAGGCTGACAAAATGTGCTTCACCTCTTAAAATGAGGCAAATGTAATCGTATGTAAAGGTGTTTTTTAATCTGAAAATATTACTTTAAAATGCAATTTTCTAGTCCCTTCAAAGTGTATTTTGAAAAACATGACATTTTTTTTACCTAAAATAATGTGACATCTAAAACACAGATGGAATAGTATCTCTATAGTAGTTATTTATCATGGGTATCTTGAGGAAATCCTGGGGTTTTCTCATCCATCATTACAAAGAGAGTGGGCAGAGCAAAAATGAATAATAGGCCTATGCATGTTCCAAACTGATCTCAAAGAAATACTTTGGACCTTGTGTGAGTGCCATACCTCCCTGCTATTCCATGAAAGCTTTAAAAAATCTGTACTATAAGAAATTCACTTATTAAATGTAAAGCAGAGATTGCCTTTTCCCCCCCAACCTCCTGTGAAAGCCTTCTGACTTCAATGACTAACGGAGGCTCCTGTGAGGTCTAAAGAACTTTCTCCTGTGTTTGAAATCTGCGTAGTCCCATTAATCATTCCTTATCTTAGGGGAAGCTCATTTGTGGTTCTGCAGATGTGGATAAAGTTGGTGGGATCCATTTCTGGATTTCAAGTTAATGGCTCTGCTCCACAGTTAAAAGAGATGCTATGCAGCTCTCTGCAAATAGGATGTGTCCCCCCATGTCTAAATGAGGCAATAATATAAGATTTTTATTGAGGAAAACATTTGTTGATCCATAAAAATCTGTGGAAATATAGGCCAGGCCAGTCTCAAATATTCTGAAGAGGAAAAGGAGATTGAAAAACTGGTGTCTTCCCAGCTGAAGATTAAAATGACACAAATGATATTGATTATCTAACTCATTTCAAAAGGGGTTTGAAATGGTACTGAAATTGATTGTTTTAATGGATGTCCTGAACTAAAAACTAGGTAGAGGTAAGGCTGTCATGCTATACCATTTCTACAGCCACAATCATGGCTTACATAGAATAGCAAATAGCAGAAGTTATTTCTTGCACTGTGGCTCACCTGGTTCTTCTCCTGTTTTCCCAAAGCAAATCTTATATTACTCTTGTGCTGCTATTAGTCAACTCTGAAAAATTCATGGAAATTTGAATATTTTGGGCTATATGCCCAATAGTCAGGAAGTTCTTGCCCACTACCTGTCCTTGTAAAACTGGGACATCTTGTTACCTTATACCAATTATGTGTTTATATATTTATTCTATTCTTTATCCTATCATAACTCACAATTTTCAGTAGTCAGAATAAACTCAATAGCAGTATTAAAACAACACATAATCCAAGTTGTCAAAACAAAGTAGAAGAGAAAAGTAATAGGAACAAAAAGAACACGTTATGCTATCTGAAACACCTTTAAAAGGCTCCATTTTTATTTTTATTTTTTGGAATAAATATTTATTTTATTCAGAAAATTAAAATAAAATACAAGCTCCCAAAAAAGGAAAAAGAAATATTACAAAAACAAAAGAAAAAATAGAAAAGAAAAAAATGTACATTAAAAAAGAAAAAAGAAAAAAACACATATACATATATCCTCCCCCCAAATTTATAAACTTCTACCTCTATTTGCAACCAATTTGATCTGTCACCTATCTACAATATATAAAGGCAAAGCAGTTAACAGGTGAACCAATAGCAAAGTTAAACTTCAAAGCCCTCTGAGACTACTTGTTATTGTATTTAACTCATATAAAGTCTACAACAGATTTATCTATCATAAATCACCACAGTCATTAACTCTGATCTGTCTGGGATCAAATACCCTTTTTTGATTTTTAATAGTAAAATTTCTTAAGATTTTGATTGAAATTTTCCCAGCAATTATGTCTTACTCCCCAAAATCATAAATCTTTGTTGTCAATTCATTTTCCCAAAAAGCCCCAGTCCAAATTGTTTTCGAATTAGATAAAGTCCATTCCCCAATCACCACCAATCTTCTTTAAAAAGTCCAGTTCATCACTTATCAATTCTGTTAATTCCAGATCTGTAAAATCCATATCCCCTTCTCCAATGAACCTGCAATTTCCATACCAAGTTCCTTCTCCTTTAAATCTTCCAACAGCAATTTAGATTCCAATCCATCCAATTGTGAGCCTGGTTGGCTACAGTTGCTTGTGACTTTGTTGTTAGTTGCAAAGTTGAGTCCGAACCATCGTGACCCCATGGACAATGTTCCTCCAGGCCTTCCTGTCCTCTACCATCTTCTGGAGTCCATTTAAGGCTAAGCTCACGTCTACTGCTTCAGTGACTCCATCCAGCCACCTCATTCTCTGTCGTCCCCTTCTTCTATTGCCCTCAATCTTTCCCAGCATTAGGCTGTGACTAGATATCCTCTTTAGGTTTATTTAAAACCCTTGTTATTTTATCAGACTTTTATCAAGTTTACAATTTTGAACTTGTAGGTTAAAAAGCTTTCATTTTTCCGAGGCTTCCCAGAGGGCTCTATCTCTATCGTTTGCATTTTTAATACAATCCTGTAACTGGACATTCACAACCATAAATAAACAGTTCGTTTCCAGGACAGGGAGTTAGATATGCTGTAACAAAGTAGCCACAGAGAATGTTGAGATAATATTTCTCAGAATAAAGAAAAATTGGGGGGGGGAGAGAAAATATCCATGAATTATTAACAAATTAATGGTTTAAAAGACTAGAGCTTTTTAAAAATGAAGAAAATGCAAAACCTCTGTAGTGAAAATCTGATGCAAATGAAAATCCAAACAGGTCACCTTCACTACCCAAAAAATATCCATCAATTTTCATATGGAAATAGTAAAAGTAATTCAGAAAAGCAGACTGAAACAGTGAAAAAACATTAAAGATTTCACATTAAAATCCACAAAGGGGTTAAAGTAAGTCAATCTTCAACCACTCAATTAACTTTGAAAAAAAAATCAAAAGAAAAAACAAAATTCAAAATATGCAGTTAAAACCCATGCATGCTTAAATAACCCAACAGCTGAGAGGAAAGATGGAGACCCGATTCTCCAACAGCTCCTACCAGATATTGCAATCCTCAGGATGCCTCTTTCCAGGAGGATCCACAGTGAACTGAGGGTTATCTTTGGTCATTCCAAGCTGCTCCCATTCAGATCTAGGGAGCCAGCTGCCAAAGAACCTGCTACCGTTAAGCCACTGGGTCTCCTACCTCTCTTGTTTGATTGTCTCCTAAGAAGAATCTCCCACAAGTTCATCCATACAATCCCTTACACATTGGTTAGAATATCTGAAAAAATGTATTTTTTAACTATTGGTTGATATTTATATTAGTAATATTTTGTTTTTAGTTTTAATTTTTACTTTGTTAGTCAATCTGAGTGTCTATCAAAGCACAAAAGCAGGTCATACAGTAATTTAATGAATACACAAGTGCATAAATTGTGGACTGCAACTCTTAAGTGCAGCAACAATTGGCTATGCTGGGGTTGTAACACATCTGAGGCTCAGAGTTTTGCCTTCTCTTTTTTTCATATTCTGAAGGCCATGATTAATTCCCAATAAGAATGGGAATATATTTCACAGCAATGGCCTCAAGTTGTACAAGAAGAGTGGAGAGTGAAAAAAGTTTTCCCTCCCTATTTCATAATCCTTTGAAGTTGCCAGCAATGGAACAAACAGAGGAAAGAATGGAAGTCATACAACTTCCTCGCTTGAGAAGTATGTATGAGGAATAGGCTACAATTTGCCATCTCCTACTCTTCATCCAACCAAGTTGGCAGGTGAATAGCCTGGATGGTTGCAAATGTTTGTGTTTATGTTTATGTTTCCTACAGATGACTCATTGGATGATGATATGACTTGAAACATCTGTTGTTCTAGATAAGGAACGTTTGCCGCATGAATTGAAAACAAAACGGATAATGAGGAGGAACAGATAAAATTATCTCTATTGAACAAATCCTCTACAGAAGAATAACAAATGAAGGTAGCGGGAAACAAAGTATTAATTTCACATTCTGTCATTAGCTTGCCACCTGTTAACTGTGATCATTATCCAGAGCCGAAAGGGGAAAGGCTAATCTTCAGTACATTTATATCAACAAACTCAAACAAAACCTCCTAATTATCCCACACAACCTGTGTCAGTTTTAAAACCAGCTCCCTTTTTCAGTTGGCTGCATGCCAATCCCAGCAAACTAGTGTCTATATGCTACATGTTAATGACAATGTCTTTTCATTCTAGGAATGGTATAATTGCCAAAAGCTATTCAGGGGCTCATTATTTTTACGGTCATATTTCAGACGAAGAGCCAAAGGTCAGTAGGGGTTTATATATAGCAATGTATAGGAACTGGCCTCTTGAGGACACAATGGCAACTACCTATTGCCAACTAGAAATCAGCAGGCTACAGTTCCAACAAGAAAAACCAAGATTAATGCCTGCGACTATTCATTATGATAGAGAACAAATTCACTTAAATGTGAGAAATTAAATCCAGATTGTAGAGATGGCATCAATATTTGTGTATGTAGAATATATTTGAATCAATTTTATGAAACTTCTGACAAGTATGAAAAAAAAAGCTTTCTCACATTCGTGTTTGGTTCACATCAAAACTTGTTTTCAGGGTAGAGTATTGTTTGTCAGAAGTCTTATGAAAGTGTTTCTCTCCTGCCACACCTAACTAAGACACCTGCATGAGAACTGATTTCATTAATCTAAAAGGGACATTTGTGTTCAGATAACTGATTTTCAATATATGGATAAAACAGATCGCAATATTCCCTGAATGTAAACAGAGGAAGTGCAGATGTTAGGCAGTTATAAATCCCACAAGTGGAATTCTGCTTTCATTTTGGTATGTCTTTAACTTGCTTACTAAAGCAATGGGAATTAAGGATGAAGGACTGAATTTTGGCTGGATTATGTTTTATGGCTATAAAACAGTTAAGGAACTTCTGTACTATCATTTTAGCTTCTCATTTAATGCTAATAATCCAGAGGGGGGGGGGAAATATCCCAATGGGGAGGGTTTGGCTCTTACTTGAAGACTTTTAATATGGAAAGACTCATCCACCCCCAGATAAGTTGATTTCATTCCCAAACTGCTTTAAGCATAATTTTTCTAGCCTTCAGTTTTATTTATTTACTCAGTTTATATGGTCACCCTGTTGCCAAGTGACCCTAGGCACCTAACCAACTTAAAACAATATGTGTGTGTGTGTGTGTGTGTGTGTGTGTGTGTAACTCACATAACACAAAAATGTAGTAATGGTTCATATAGCATCATGGCCCAGTCCTCAGTGGAAGACTTCCCATTGTTAAGAAAAGATTTGTCCAGATTACTGGACAAAACACCAACATAGTCCAGTAATCTGTTCCAGTGTGATCCAATTAAACATGCACAAGAGGGGCTGCAATAAAATAATTCCCCTTCCTAGTGTTATCCAGCAAATGATACTACCGTGTTTCCCCGAAAATAAGACCCAACCGGAAAATAAGCCCTAGCATGATTTTTCAGGATGTGTGTAACATAAGCCCCACCCCCAAAATAAGCCCCAGTAAAGATTGTCATCCGGACGGATACATTTAGTACCATATTTCCCTGAATATAAGCCCTAACTGGGAAATAAGCCCTAATGTGTCTTTTGGAGCAAAAATTAATATAAGACCCGGTCTTATTTTCAGGGAAACATGGTATCAACACTTCATATTTCTAATTCTAAAGATAATATGTTGCCAGCAAGTCTAGTTGCCCTTCAGTACCTTGTCTCCTCTCTGAATATATCTAATCTTTAGTTTAAGTCAACCAAGGTGGTTGTTTTTGTTTCATCTGATAATGAATTCCATAAATTTTCTTTTGTGAAACGAAATACTTATTTTAGCTTGTTTTGAATCTCCTCCCAGTCAGCTTCATTAAATATCTTTCAGTTCAACTCTTCTTTTCATACTCTTATACTGCACCTTTATCTGCATCTTTACCTTATGTGGCAGGGGTCGATAAACTACGGCTTGCAGACCAAATCCAACCAGTTCCTTGTTACCTAAGACTGGCAAGAGGATGGCAAATCATCAAAACTCAGCCATGTTCTTGGGATACCAGGGGCCTCACATCCTGGGCAGCAACAATCTATTGACATTTACTGGTGGGCCACTGTGGTCCATTGTCTGCTTCAATACTTGGCCTGAAGATCTGCCAGCCACACTCACAGAGGATAGTACTCTCCAAGAGTCTGAAGATCAGACAAGGGAAGACCAGTGCCTTGTTTCCATCATCCCAGAGTGCAAGGTACAGAATAAAAGTTTTAAGTTACCAAAAATTGATAGTAAATGTAGCTGGATAGTGGAAGCAAACCTGCCACCTAGAGAGGAAGTGTGCTTCAATTTGCTGGATATGTTTTTTTTTTTCAAATATAAATTTTTATTATTTTCATCATAAAAAAAAGCACATCACAAGTACATCACAATGCTATAATAAAAGCCCCACCCCCCACCCTCCACCCCCCCGGACTTCCCAAACCTAATCCCAGGATACTATTCAACTAAAAGTAAACTACTATTAATATCCCTAACTCCACAAAATATTATTCTACATAAGTAGGTGAAATATATATATATATATATATATTTAAAAAAAACAAGTTATCTAAAAACCTAAATTATATTCCACCATTCTATGCTTTTTTTGAATATAATTTGCTGGATATGTTGAAGGAGAGGTTGGACAGCCATTGGTCAGGGACATTTTCATTTGGAGCCTGTATTGAACAAGAGATGCTCAATAATGGTTTAAAAAAATTAAATCAGGGGTTCTCAACCTTGGCAACTTTAAGACTTGTGGACTTCAACTCCAAGAATTCCTCAGCCAGCTTGCTGGCTGAGGAATTCTGGGAGTTGAAGTCCACAAGTCTTAAAGTTGCCAAGGTTGAGAACCCCTGGTTTAAATGGTTCCTTCTGACTCCAGGAATAATTCTTCTCTTTTGATTTTTTTTTTTTTTAGCTTTTTGTGTTCTTGAAAAGCAGGTGTTTTTAGCTACAAACTCACTGGCTGTCCAAACTTCTGGATCTGAAATAAAAAAAAATCTGTGTAGATCTTCAAGAGAAGACTTGATCAAAATGAGGGGAGAAAATATATGGCTGTGTGTTGATCAATAATAGTTTGAATTGATTCCTTAAAGCAGTTGCCTTTTTGATAGGCTTTTGCAGAAGCTCGAAACATGAGTGGCTGCTTTAATGAACAACAGAAAGATGTGGTGTTATGTAAGATGCCAAACATTTCTTGAGAATCACTGTCAAAGTATGCACAGCCCTAGCAAGGATGAATGATAATAAAATGATAATGAAAAGGCAGCATTTAAAAAAAAGTTTTATTACTATTTTTTAGAATTTTTATCCCGCCTATTTTCCTTGTTTTTCCCTTTAATGCATGTAACATGAAAATTAAAACTAAGTCCTTCAAGAGTAGCAAATTAGTTTGCTTCAAACTTAAATATAAACTTTCAACAAAAAAGGAAAGATTTTATCACTGTTACCGGAAACCTGAATGGCTGCTATAATGACCCTATAATTTTGGCATTTCCTAGAGGTTTAAGATCATTAACTTGTTTTTGTAGCACTTTCCAGTCTTCAGTCAAACATGTTGAACATTTTGCTCATTAGCAGGTACATTTGAGTCTTTCCTTGGGAATTCACTACTTTACCTTTATTTTCAGGGCAAAGGCTCCAGAGCTGTTGTGCTGCATGATGTGTATTACTGACTTTTCCCCCCAAGACACTGATATTCCATTAGTGAGGATGTGGGAAGGGAATATCAAGTCTTCTGAAATAGTATCAGCAAGTGAGATGAAGTTCTGTTCCTAGTGTCTTTCTTCTTTAGCACTGTTTAGCATCAACAGTGATGCTAAAGAAATACTATCATTTTTTCTATCTATTTGCTTTGTATACTCTTTAATGATGAATGGATTTGGGAAGAGTTTGGGGGGAAGGCTTAAGCATTCCTCACTTACCCACTCTGAGGTTTCTATCAGCATCTGGATCCTGTGCTTATTTCATTATTTATAGATATTTTGATGCCACAATGATCAGGCAAATCGAAGCAGCTTACAGGACCAGTAAAACATATATCATACAACAAAATGAAAACAATACATTGTATAAAACCCTAAACATTCATTTCAACTGATTTCATAAAATCATAAGAAACAATGGCACCATTTCTCTCCTAAGTACCCCAGATTCCCCACCAATGGATGTAGTGAAAGAGACCCAGGATTTGTTAGATGTACATGCCATTTCATACCACGGTGTGTGTGTATGTACAAAGAAGGAAATACTCCATCCTTGAAAGCGGTAGATGAACAATTGCAG
>NW_015386365.1:244059-248530 GCF_001527695.2 Protobothrops mucrosquamatus | reverse complement strand
ATGTTGATGTTACAGAGAAATAACATCTTTTTTTTCCCTCACATCCACTATCGGTGCTTTTTGTGAACTTTAAACTTCAAACATGTATTTAAGGCCTGTATGCAGTGCTTCTAAGCTCTTTAAGGAATCACATTCATGGTCAGCTCTAAACACAGGGAATAGAATTTCAGAATAGTAAAAACTACAATCCAGATCTTAAAGGGCAACATTGACCCCTGTATTGCAACTGGGAATTTGGATTGATGTGTTCCTAAAAAGCTGTTCATCATGAGCAATTCCAGGCTAAAAGAACTGGGTGTACTCTGTACATAAATATATGTGTGCCGCATTTAGGCTTTGAAAAACTATATACAGACTTCTTGGGAACATTACAAACAACATGACTCTTCCAGAAGGGAAAGAGCAAATAGTTTGCTTAACTCTCACAGAAAATGTTCCTATTTCAGGGAGAAAAATGTTTCAGACCAGCAACTAATTAAGAGCAGATATCATGTCAAATTAAGCTGATATGACAATTAAAGAGGTATTTGTTTTACTATACATCCTACCGAAGAGATCACACATCATATTTCCCAGCTACATGTTGAAGGAATTGTCCTTTCTCTCCCATTTTGCTTCTTTTCTCTTTTCTTTATGTGGGGCCATTGCAGCACTCAGAGCCTTACACCTTAGAAAGATTAGAGATGATTGGAATCTGTCTCTCCCTCCTTCTGGTATTAACATAACATCCTAACAGTTGTAATCATAAACTGTCATTTTGTAGCTGTTCCTATGAATCCTATAGAAGTTTTCTTGGGGGCGGGGGTATTTCTGCAGACTCTCTCTCTCTCTCTCTCTCTCTCTCTCTCACACACACACACACACACACACACACACACACAACCACTACCTTTCATTCTTTCCCATTCAGAAGCATTTGTTCTTCGTGACAGCTTCATTGTATGTATTGAGGGCAAAACAGCATATCCTGTGGTATAATTTGGACAGGGAGATAGATCACTCTATTTTCCCATTCATTTTGTTTCACAGCTGTCTAGGAAATGACCCCTTAGAGAGAAGGAAGCCAAAAGCTAGTCCTGCAACCTCTGTGCTCTGCCACATTCCCTCTCCTCCTGGGCGGGAATGATCCTGCACAAAGACAATCCTCCCAT
Source organism: Protobothrops mucrosquamatus (assembly GCF_001527695.2). NCBI lineage: Eukaryota > Metazoa > Chordata > Lepidosauria > Squamata > Viperidae > Protobothrops > Protobothrops mucrosquamatus. The sequence continues at coordinate 247,379 of NW_015386365.1, read as the reverse complement.
CATCCCCTGGAGACTGACTGCAAACACCTGGCAGCTATTCCAGGGAATGAGTCTATGGTGCACAGGCATCCAAGCTGAACCTTATTTTAAGGATTCCCAAGGGCCCTTCATTCAATAATCCATACAAGTTTTATGAGAGCTAGATTATGGGGATTTGCAAAGAGGGGGATTAGGTAATGCTTCCAAGGACAGTTACCATTGACATCTGTGGCATTAATAGAGGGGATTTTTTAAAAGCACCATTTAGTTATAATAGTCCTCATCTTGATAATCTGTGCATCATAGGTTACGACCCTTAGCATTCAGAGTGGTTTTCAACAACCCAATTGGATTTACATGGCTGTGACTTCAACATCTGGCTGAGTGATGACACCTGAGATGTGCAGGATGTGAAATGGAACCCAGAGGAGGTACTATACAAGCGATCAGGATAATAATAGGTCATTTCAGCTTGTACATCACCTGTGTGATCTTCTGGGGTAAGAAGAGCTTCCTTTTCTGCCTGTCTCAAGTGGCTGCTTGCAGGTTAATTAGATGGGGGGAGAGTAAATGGTTGTCAATCACTGAGAGGCATTACGGGGGTGGGCAGAAAATTTCAAGAGAATGGGGTATCTTTTGGCAGGAGGAATATGGAACAGTTTGAGGATGATTTCACAGATTTGGGAAATGTTTATGTGGAAAGAGTAGTGTGTAGGGACCTATTTCTTGATTCTGTTAGTGATTATGGAGTGTGATATTTCTTAGCTGCTTTGTCTTTCAATTTTTGTATTGTTATAATTGTTTTTATTTTAATTTTGTTCACCACCAGAGTCACTTGTTGAGATGGTGAGGCTACACATATTGAATAAATAAAGGGGATGTGAGTGTTTGCATCACTTCTAGATTCTGAATGTGCTCCAATTAGCCAATGAGGATGATATAGGAGAGGAAGAGACAGAGCCTGGGGTCTGGAGTCAAGAGTAGAATAAGCCTGGAATTGTTACATTCCCACAAGTGATCCACATCCAGTCACACACACACACACAAATTCTACTAACTCTTATCTAGCACCAATTTAGGGATGAACATTAGTTTAGTAGATTCTTGCGCACAGGCATGAGCAATAAATCAAATCAGCTTCCTTCTTGACTTCCCTCCTGTAGACTCCCCTGGACACATACTTATTCCAAGGATTGAAACGAATACTATCATTAGGCAGAATGAGAAGGTGATTTAATTTGGGGCACCAAGAATTTAATTTATTGTTGTGTTTTGAGAGAGGGGAAGAGGTATTCATGGGCCATAAATAATTTAGCCTGATTTGGACAGGCAGCGGTGCCACAACTGCTCTCCAAAAGTAGCAAAATGGTTTGAGAGTGTAACTCTCATGCAGCACATCTGTGCTATTTACTACCCTAAGAATTTGCAGACATTGTTCCTTAGTGAAGTCCCTTCAACTCATGACTTGTTTGCTTGGCCTTCATGTCCTCCCAAAGCAATGTAAGATATTGTAAATCAACTTTCTTTTTAAAGAAGAGAATGGAGCTTCATGTACCATAATTAACAAATTGTTTTTTTCACTCTTGAGCCCTTGATATCCAGTACACTAAGATTGCCAGACTTAAACGATCTGCAGTGAAAGAATGTAAGCCTTCACTGGTCATCTTTCCTTCATACTGCTTCACTAATTTATGAAATAGTTTTGTGCCTTGAATTGGGCTGTGAGAAATGCTTAGCAATTGCCAGACTGCATTGATCTGAGATGGAATAAATAAATGTGCTTCTTAGCCCACCAAGACAGTGTGCAATTTATATGAAACANTTCATTTCAACTGATTTCATAAAATCATAAGAAACAATGGCACCATTTCTCTCCTAAGTACCCCAGATTCCCCACCAATGGATGTAGTGAAAGAGACCCAGGATTTGTTAGATGTACATGCCATTTCATACCACGGTGTGTGTGTATGTACAAAGAAGGAAATACTCCATCCTTGAAAGCGGTAGATGAACAATTGCAGGAGAGGAAAAAATAATCCTACACATAATTACATAATAGCAGGTCCTGTAGAAAAAAAAATGAGTAAGAAAGTCACTGATGTCATACCTCTTGTTCTGGCCAGCAAAAGCCAGGTATAGCACTCATTTCCTCCATTATTTTTGATGCAAAAGTTTTGTTATTATTCAGTGGCTAAGTTATGTCCCACTTTTTGCAACTCCATGGACCATAGTACACCAGGCCTCCCTGTCCTTTGCTGTCTCCCAGAGTTTGCCCAAATTCATGTTCATTGCACTGATGGCACTAACCATCTCACCCTCTGCCATTACCTTCTTTTGCCTTCAATCTTTCCCAACATACCCACAGTTTAATTGCAGGAAGAAGACACAGTAACAGAGTTAACAGCATTTATTCTAGTGGGTCTACGACAATTCGTTGCAGCCATCTCGTCACGACCAACTTGTGGCCGCCATCTTGCAGTGGTCAACCCAGTATGGCCATCTTGCTGGGGCCATCTTACCATGGAGAACTCGCTGCAGGACAACTTGCCATGGGACAATCCACTTGGTAACTCAAAGTAATAAATGTTATCCACCACTATTTCTTCTACATTATTTCCATTTTTGTCAATGGAAATAATGTCAAAGGAACAGTGATAGCTATTTGTTGTGTTCAGTTATCCTGCATGGAATTGTCCCACAGTGAGTTGGCCATGACAAGATGGCCATGGCGAGGTTGTCATGCTGGGTTAGCCGTGGCAAGATGGCTGCAACAAGCTGGCCATGGCAAGATGACCATGGCGAATTGGCCACAACAAGATGGCTGTGGCGAGATGACCATGATGAGTTGTCCCAGTCTGTATTTTAGTATGCTCTAAAATTTCTTGTAATCACTATCTCCTTTTTAGCAGCTTTCCCCTCTTTCTTTCTATGTAGCCTTCGAATAAGTGTTTTTTTTACTGTGTGTAATGAGAGGAAAAATATATAGTGGATACCACGCTACTTTCACTCAATGAGATTATTTTCATCCTACAAAATTGTACATACTTGCTTAGGCATGTAATCCACCAAGACCACCAAATGATTTAATACCTGATTAAGAAATTTCCAAATTGGGGAGAGGTTGATTCTTTCAAAAAAAAATATGTTGATGTTACAGAGAAATAACATCTTTTTTTTCCCTCACATCCACTATCGGTGCTTTTTGTGAACTTTAAACTTCAAACATGTATTTAAGGCCTGTATGCAGTGCTTCTAAGCTCTTTAAGGAATCACATTCATGGTCAGCTCTAAACACAGGGAATAGAATTTCAGAATAGTAAAAACTACAATCCAGATCTTAA
>NW_015386365.1:195115-241091 GCF_001527695.2 Protobothrops mucrosquamatus | reverse complement strand
TAAACGATCTGCAGTGAAAGAATGTAAGCCTTCACTGGTCATCTTTCCTTCATACTGCTTCACTAATTTATGAAATAGTTTTGTGCCTTGAATTGGGCTGTGAGAAATGCTTAGCAATTGCCAGACTGCATTGATCTGAGATGGAATAAATAAATGTGCTTCTTAGCCCACCAAGACAGTGTGCAATTTATATGAAACACATTTAAATGCTTCTGAAGGACCTTTCCTACAGGAAAAAAGAGGCTTTCTTCAGGAAGCCTATCACCAAATTGGAATTGTCCTATGGTTTGGAAGGAACATGTGTTCTGAGAAAACATTAACCAGATACATCTTGAAGACTTGTGCAGGTAATTGGTTTCATTCGCTTTCTCAAAGTGCGAGAGCAGTTCCTTCAGCTATAACAGCTGTTTCCTTAATTCTTGCCTTTTTAAAAACTTTGCTTGCTTTTATACTTTAAAAAAAATCTGGCTTTGCTATTTGTGATATCTCTATCTCCTTTCCTTTCTATGCCTACTCTAACAAGCAAAGCATGAAGGTCAAATAGTGGTGACCCAAAGTAAACTTTGATTCTTCAGCTCCAATCATAGTGTGAGTGTTATATGCTTTTAGAGGACATAGGACATATGGCTAAGAAAGAATCAGCAGACACAAAACAGAACTACAATGATATTTCACCAAAATTCATCAGTTGAAGTAGCATTCCAAAACAAGTGTTTCTCCTGTATTGGATCTGAGTCCCATCATCCGAGGCAGGCCGTGCATGATGAGAGTTGGTCTAAAACAGGGGTGTCAAATTTGCAACGTCACTTGACGTGTTGCGATGTATCGCAACTTTTTTGCCATTGCCAGCAATGGGGTGGGCGCGGTTTCGCTATGATGCATCCGGCCCTTGGGCTGGCAGTTTGACACCCCTGGTCTAAAACATCTGGAACCCCTCATGTTGAGGCAAGCTGAAGTAATCTTTAGGAATGGATGGATCAATCTGGTATTAACTTTCTCATCAAGGCACACATTTTAAGATATATGATTGCATTTTTTTTAGTGTAGAGACATATTTTTGATACGTTATGAACCAACAACTGTATTTTAACATATAGGAAGTATGAAACTGGCTAGATGCACCCAAAATACATCCTGTTCAAATAAGGGCAGATCAGATCTATCTGTATTAGAACTTACACAGGTAAGGTTAAATTCCTTGAATATTCTAAATAATTTTAAAGTTCCAGTATGGTATCCATCAAGCTACATCAACTTTTTCAGTGTGGCTGAACCCAAGCAAATACAGAGAGTGCACCTTACCATTTTCACATGCAAATGAGAATAAGGGTCTATCTCAACACAGTACATAGTTTAATATATTTCAAATTCCTTGGGAGATTCAGATTCATTACTGTAGATCAGATGAGCTCATTCTAAAAATGTTGTCAGTTATAGAATTTGCTCTTCTATATATCTGATATATTGTGGCAGCATGTGAGCCTTCCATTTCATTTAAGATGCATCATTGCTTATCCATGATTTACTGAAACTCAGCTGGTTATGAACTGCCTGTTAGAAAGAATAGTTTGCATTAAGCAGATGTTCCTTATGCTTCTTGAACTTTAATTCAGTCTCTCTGTCATTGTTGGCTGCAATTCTTCCCTAATGGTATTAAGGACACTACTTAGCCCTTGCAGACAATTATGTTTCCCAATCAAGAGATATATTTACCATTTTAAAAAAAATAGTCAATATCAAGCCAATATTAAATTATAATAATTACAGTTAGGTGACTGGGAGAAGAAGGATTTTTAACTTTTTGATATGCTTCTTCTGAATTTGAAATGTTATGTAGATAGAATTTCTTGAACTGAAGCAAGGCAGTTAATGGGATTTGACACAGTTAAAACATATGATCCTATGTTTGTCTTGTCCCAGAGAAGTATTTATTTTGTATATTCAGATATACTTCTTTCAAATAAAAAAGGAGAAGGGCCCAACAAGATAATGGGAATGTATTCTTTCATCTGGAGAAAAATGACTCACAGTTACAGGTAACCCTCAATTTACAACAGTTCATTTAGTGACCAAAGTTACAACAGCCCTGAAAAAAGTGAGTTATGACCATTTTTCACACTTACGACCATTGCTGCATCTCCCTGGTCACATGCTCAAAATTCAGATGCTTAGCAACTGACTCATATTTATGACGGTTGCAGTGTCCTGGGGTCAAGGCCTTTTGTGACCTTCTGACAAGCAAAGTCAAAGGGGAAACCAGATTCACTTAACCACTGTGTAATTAACTTAATAACTGAAGTGATTCACTTAATAACTGTGGCAAGAAAGGTCGTAAGATGAGTCAAAATTCACTTAAGAAATGTCACACTTAGCAACAGATATTTTGGGCTCAATTGTGGTCGTAAATCGAGGGCTACCTCTATAGATTGCTGATATCAATGTACATCTTCTGACGTACATTGCCTGACAGTCAGGAAGCAGTTTTCTGCCCTATCTTCATTTGGCAGCAGTGATGCAACCTTTGCCACTTTTCAGTGACTATTCAGCGTCTACTTCTTCAGCACTTCAGCAAGTGTATCTTCTCACCTCACAGTGAATCACTTCATTGTCTGTGGATATTTTCATTTCATTTTCAGTTCAAGGCTCTATGATTAGTAAGGTTAAATTGGTTTTTTGTTTAATCCAGTAGTTCTCAACCTGTGGTCCGCTGACTCCTGGGGGCCCGTGATGTTCTCATGGGGGTCTGCGAAGGCTTGGAGAAATCTTATGATTTAAATCTTCAGTTAAGTCTTGGGGGTCTGTGGCTATGGTATGAAGACACAAAAGACATTTAAAGGGGGTCCATGATAAAGACAAAGTTGAGAACCACTGGTTCAATCTATATATTTTCACAATTTATCTCTTAGAATACCATCAAATCACTATGCAGCATTCCCAACCCACAGAATGGTACTGTAGTGAGTAGCAGAGAGAAACAACTAACAGCACTTTTACCAAAAGTATGATGGACTTTCTAATGTCCATATGGTGTAGGCAAAATCTACAGTCTCTCTCCCCCCCCAAAAAATTGTGGTGCAATTTAATAAAAAAAAAACCTAATTTATCTCCCTATCTGTGCTTCTCTGCCATGGTGCCCACCTTATGGAACATTTTTCACCTCAAATTAGATTAGCTCCATCCCTTTGTCATTCCTGAGAACCTTCAAGGTCTGGTTATATGGTATAGGGTGGTATAGGGTTTCCTGCCTGAGCAGGGGGTTGGACTAGATGACCTTCAAGGTCCCTTCCAACTTTACTACTATTATTATTATTATTATTATTATTATTATTATTATTATTATTATTATTATTATTATTATTATTATATTATCAGGCCTGGGGCTCCCAGGGAACCAGAGATTTGCTTAAATGACTCCATTGTTGATATGGCTGTATTTTTCCTCTTTTTGCCTAGGGATTTGTTTGTTTTTTATAATTATCTCTTAATATAGATTTCTATTTTTTTTATACCTTGTTTTCACATTTGTGGTTTTATCTCATTGTTGTGCACTATTCAGATTCACTTTTAGTGAGATGGGCATCTATACAAATTTCATTAATGAACAATTAAACAAATCAATGGTTACTACCGTAACACTCCAAGAATGCCAAACACAACTGAAACCACTAAATCCACATGGTTCATCAATTGAGATACCCCATAATCCATTTCTCTTTAGGTACTTTTGCAATCACTTTATTTTATGTGCCTGTCAACATTTGTGTTTGATTTACAGTTTGCTGGTTCACAAAATGCATTGTCCATTGTTCAAATAATAAGCCGACTATTTCAAACTACAAGGAGGGTTTAGTAACTCTTTTTCAATAACTCAGTTTTCTTTAGCAGAAGTTAATCTGTCACTTTAATCTTAAAAAAGTGTGCTTTCAATCTTCCCAGAGTAATCATGTAGTGGAAAGTGGAGCTGCTATGGCAATACAGTAAGTCACTGAGAATTAAAAGGAAGCAAATAATATCTTCTTGGCAGAATTGCTTCTCTGTCTCTAAAAATCAAAAACCAAAATAAGTCTGATGAGTCCACAAGTAAAATCTAAAAGTAATGTTAGTAAAATAGCAACAGAATTAGATTTAATGGCTCTGATCATCTGGCCATGGTCTGTGGCTATTTAGATTGAGGTTTTGTTTACAAAAATAATCTAAACTAAAATAAACTAACTTGCTATCTCCATTAAAATCCAGAATCTTAACATCTCTTTTCTCATAACTGCTTTGTATTACATAAGCATCCGAACAAAAGCCTTTTTTTTGTAACTTTTTGTGTATATATTAAAGATAATTGGCCTGAGAAAATGCCCTTGGTGTGATAGTTCACTCACCATTCTAGGCTTGAACCCAAATCACTACTCTAAATGCCCATGTAGTGAAGTAAAACTTAAGGTTTAAGAAATCTAAAATTAGAACATGAACCTTGAGCAATCTCACCAAGAGAGGGCAACAGTCATATCTTGATAACATCAGCTTGCTTAATCCATATGTGCTAAATTGTTCATATGGAGCAAAGTGCAAAGATTTTTCTAGAGTTGGTAGATTACCCTCCACAGGCTCCATTTGGTAAACATGTTGCCCTGCTTGCAGCTGTTGAGATATCACATGTCAGAATCACCTGCTCTGGCTGAGTATACAGGAACTTGCTTGTCAGACAAAAAGGCCAGTAATTACTCTTACCCATCTACACCTTTCCTAGCTGTCTGCTAATTGAAATTTAATGGCCTTGGTCCCATTTTTTGCAGAATAGATCTCCAATTAGGAAAACATCTGGCTAAATAATATTGCTCACATTTTGCTGCACTATGTATCTTTTTAAATTAATTTAGCATAGCATCTATTTCCATTCTTTTTTCCAAATATTTTTTTATTAAGGATTACACATGGAAAGAATAAAAGCCTACACAAATGACACAAAATACAAACAAAAATATATTAAAAAGTGTGAGAATGAAAAAAGAAAAGGTCAAGGAAAAGATAGAGGAAAATGTAACTTTTCCTTCACCCCAACAAGTAAAAACAATTTTAGTAACTTATCAACATTACTAAATAAAGCATAATCTTTTCTCCACATAACTCATCTCTTAAAAAACCAGAATCCAATTATTTATAACACAATTATTCCTTGTTAACAAATTCCTTGTTAAGGTCAACCAGATATAACTAATTTCTTCATGTAGCCCTGGTCAAGTAGGCCAACCTTATATTCTTCCCCCCATTTTTGAAATATATTTAACCCCTTCAAAGAAAGTCCCAGAGCTAGCTTGCTATTCATCTGTTTCAAGGCAAAACTCTTCAAAGTTTTAAAGGATTTATTTTATAAGTCCAGTATGTAAGATTTGGCCTTTTGCTTATCCCTTCTCATAAAGTCTTTCAAAACCTTAGCAAAGCTATTATGTGTATTCAATAAAAAAGAAGTTATTCAAATCAATTTCCTGATTCACTGTCTATATACTTAGGGAAGTGGTTAGGTATAATGGTTAAGGCATCAAGCTAGAAACTAGGACCCCAGGACCCCTAACCTTTCCTTTGGCACAAAACCAACTGGTTGACCCTGGACCAGTCCCTGTTTCTCAACCCTATGAGGGGGGCAATAGCAAACCAATTCTGAAAAACCTTGTCAAGAAAACTGCAGGGACTTGTCCAGGCAATCTCCAAGAATCAGACATCATCATCATCATCATCATCATCATCATCATCATCATCAAGTTGGAAGGGACCTTGGAGGTCATCTAGTCCAACCCCCTGCTCAGGCAAGAAACCCTATACCATTTCAGACAAATGGCTGTCCAGTCTCTTCTTAAAAACTTCCCAAGCTTCTTGAGTTGTTTTCCCCTTGAGGATTCTCATTCATGGAATCCTTCCCAAGCCCTCTCTAAGTTTATTGAAATTAGCTCTCTTAAAGTCCAAGACTCTAGTTTGACATGATTGAATGGAAGAAAAATTATATATGTCCTTTAGGGAATGAGTCATCTAACAGTTCCATTTGTGTTATATTTAAGCACCCCTTCAAAGTGGTTTAACAAACATCCAATACAACTTCTTCTTCTATAATTTCATTAGAATAGAATAATAGAGTAGAATAATAACTTTATTGTCACTTTGAATGTACACTAATCAACATACATTAAAATGAAACTTTGTTGCATACAGCTCTCAAAGGGTCACCACCTCCAATATACACTACATAAATATGACATAAATAAATAAATAAATACGGAATTATGCAGATACCCACATATATTATATGACACAGAGAAACAACAGTCTAGTTCAGGTTATGGCGAGAAACATGAATCTAGCAAGTTTACCAGATGGATGGCATAGGGAACAAAGCTATTACAGAATTGGGTAGTCCTACTAGAAATACTTCAAAACCTCCTCCCAGAGGGGAGCAACAGAAACAGACTGTAAAGTGGGTGTGTAGGGTCTCTAGCAATGCTTTGAGCTCTAAGCCCATAGCACTTATAAACAGCATCCTGAATACCAGGAAGCAAACTTCCTATGATCTTCTTGGCTGTCCTTACCATTCTCTGTATGGACTTTCTATCTGAGTTACTGCTGCCACCAAACCAGACAGTGATGTGGTTTGTTAAAATGCTTTCAATCATGCCTTTGTAAAAAGTGGCCAGGACAGAAGGAGAAAGATGTGCTCTCCTCATCCGATGCAGGAAATGCAGACACTGGTTTGCACCCTTCACTAAGGATGACGTGTGGAGAGACCAATTCAGATTGTTAGTTATCTGCACCCTCAGATACTTAATTCTGTTGACCACTTCTACAGCTACATCCTTGATACTGAGTGGAGTATGACAATGCCAGCTCTTTCTAAAATCTACAATGATCTCCTTTGTTTTATCAACATTTAGAACCAGGTTACTTTTATTGCACCAGTCCACCAGAGCCTTCACCTCTTCCCTATAAGCATCTTCATTGTCATCCCAGATAAGACCCACCACTGCCGTGTTGTCTGCATACTGCATATGATTTGTAGCAGATTTGGCACAGCAGTGTTGGGTCATCAAGGTGAATAGTAGCGGACTCAGGACACAGCCCTGTGGAGAACTTGTACTCAAAGAGATGGAATTGGAAACTTTCTTTCCAACTCATACAACCTGGGGCCTATGAATAAAGAAATCAAGTATCCAATTACATAAAGGAGTATTAAAACCTAAAAGGCCCACTTTGTTCACCAGATGCTGAGGGATGATTGTGTTGAATGCTGAACTAAAATCCACACACAGCATTCGCACATGAGTATTCTTCCCCTCCAGGTGCGCCAAGCTAAGATGAAGCACACAGAAAGTGCATCTTCTACAGAGCAGTTCTTTCGATAGGCAAACTGTAATGAGTCAAATGTAGGGGGAAGACATGAAACCATGTAGTCCTTTACCAATCTCCCAAAACACTTCATCATAATGGAAGCGAGTGCAAGTGGACGGTAATCATTAAGGCATATGATTTTAGTTTTGGGGGGCACTGGTACAATGATTGCAGTCTTAAAACATGATGGAACCATGGCCTAATGCAACAAGAGATTGAAGATGTCTGTGAGAACAGTGGCCAGCTGGTCAACATATGCTCTATCCATGTTGTCAACAAATTCCTCCATTTTTTGAGACAGATTTTAATATAAACTTATAATAAAAAATTCTACTGTTTTCTTTATTCTTATCCTTTGACTTCCTCTACTGTCCAGTGTTCAATGTCTCCTTTTCATGAATATAGTAGTCTTTCAGGTTCAAAGAAGACACTGATTTACACTTCATTTGTGGGGATATGGAGGTGGCTCTCCAGTTCCAATCTGGAAGTGCAGAGTCTAGTACAATGGAGGCACCTGAAGTCCATTGTTGTAATAACTGTGAGTGATGTTCTGTGATGCTGCTCATGCTTTTCTATAGGGTTTTGGCAACACCTATCTTCACAGCCAGTGGATTCTTCATAGCACAGGCTTGCCAGCAGTTGCTTTTAGTTCCTTGGCTGGATGTCACAATGGTGTAGGGTTTCTTTCATCGTATCATTGTAGCTCTTGCGTGGTCAACTTTGAAGACTCCAGTACACTATAGAGTAACTGCAAGGTATATGACAGTCATCCATTCTGACATGACCCACTCATGGCATCTGAGATCTGATAACCAGGGACTCCATGCTAGTGGGCTTCACATGAAGCAAGACCTCCAGATTGGAAACAAGGTCTTGCAAACAAATGCCAAAGGTAGATAACATGCATGTGAAATTTTTCCAGTTGTTTGAGTCCAGGATTCACAACTGTATATGAGACAAGGGAAACTGAGTCCAGGATTCACGTCTGTACAGGAGACAAGATATAATCACATCTCTGTAGACCTTCAGATTTGTGGAGATATGGATAATGTGTTGATTGAGCATTCTAGCATGCTCAACCATGCCCCAGTACCTTGCTGTCCTTGCTGATACTGGAGTCAATTTTTTTGTCTAAAAGTCCATCAATCAAACTGCTGCCTAAACTGTTTACATTTGTCAGTTGGATGTCATTAAAAATTATGTTTGATCCTACATGCTTGGTATTTGGCAAGGGCTTATAAAGTACTTCAATCTTGTTCAAGCTAATAGTCAGGATGGAGAAAATAGCAATGTCCAAGAATTTGTTCAGCATCCATTGTAAATCACTGTTTTTGTGCACCAAGAGCACGCAGTCAGCAGCAAACAAGGTTTCTTGTGTGACTTTATGGAGGCACTTCATGAGTTCAACCAGGGAAGAACAGAGAGCTGTCCAACTGGAACCTGACACACACTCCTTCCTTCACACCCTGGATAGCATGTGACAACATGCAAGTGAAGAACAGATTGAATAAGATTGGCTAACATACAGCCGTGTTTTTACCCCGTGGAAAATGCCAAATGCAGCTGATGTATCACCGTTGTAAAGAACCTGTCCAGTCATTCCATCGTGGAGTAGGTGAATCAACTTCACAAATTTCCTCAGGCATCCATAACATCTCAGAATGTTCAAAGAACCTCCCTGTTTACACTGTCAAACACCTTTGTCAAATCAGTAAAGACAGAGTGAAAAGTGTTCCAGTAATAATTATGAAGAATGAAGTTAAAAAGTATATTTCAAGATGGGATAAATTACAGTTTTCATTATTGGACTTTTCATTTTGCTGATTAAGATTGAATGATGAAGCTTTATTATTTATTAATACATAAAGTGTGATGTATGGAATGAAGAGATCTTTGGTTGAAATATTAGAAAAGGTATTATGAAACTATTTGTACATAATGAAGGGGGAAGTCATTTATATATTTTTTATTCTTTCCCTGACCATTATTTATATATTTCCCTCTTTTTCCCTCCCTTCTTTTCTTTTTCTCTCTGCATTTTTTACCTTTCTCTTTTTTCTTAGTTTGTATTAGTTTTTTTTATCTTTGTACTTTTAAACTCCATTACAAATTATTATAAAGAAATTGACCTCTAAGAACACTTAGTGAGCCATCTTCAAGCTACTGTCAATGTAGCATATGGATAAACCTTTAGAAAGCCCTATTGTGATAAATTTGGTATAGTGATAGTTCCTCAAGTAAAGACTAATTATCAATATTATTCAAAATGTTGTGAGCCTTTTCTAAAGAGTCAGCCTCAAATTGTGTGGAATTTTCTTTCTCATGGGGACCCTAGCAATCTGTTGTAAAAAAAAAAAAGTGCTAAAAACTTCTGTCATCATGAACAAAAAGCTCTTGGAAGGAATCAGCATCTACTCAGGAACAGATTCCAATTCCTTTGTTATTATGATATGGTTATATGAAGGACAATTTAAATATGCAGAAAGCAAGGGCTAGCTGAACCACAGTAGACCTATATTTGAACAAAACATAATCTCTTTGCAGTCTTGACCAGCAAATGACCTTTTGTAGTGATCATGACGGAATGAATTTAATGAAATATATGAAAAATACTCAGTCTAATGAATTACATCTGGTCCATCTGAATACACAGGTGCATGGAAATGCAACAGCATGCTTGGATGATTAAAACAATGATGTGCCCAAGACCAGGAGAATATCAAAGCAGAACTGATCCATAAAAGTACAACAAACCAGGACATGAACTTCCTTGATGAAGAAATACTCAAGAGCAACTAGATCTCTCCCCAAATTATCTTCTAAAAGTTTAACAATATTCCAAAACACAAATGATTGGTGAAAACCAGTAAGTCATAATGCAACAATTATAGGTTATGAAATAGGAGATAAAGAGGAGCTCTGTATAAACTGGGTAAAGTGTACGAAGTATGTACAGGCATATATGTAGTCTTTACTTTTTATTCTATACTTTGCTATTTTGTTTGTGACTTTTTGTCTGTTATTTCTCATGCTATCTTTCCCACATTGGGAAATCTTCTGAAATCAGGAGTTGCAAGATAACCTAATTGCTAATTTAGACAACTCTCTGCTTGTATTAGTTGGAAAATCATATTGATAAATTATGTGTACCTGTAATTAATTGTGCTAGATTTGAGAAATGTATTAACAGGATAACTATATTCAAGTTTTGATTCATTGAACCTATACAATTGTTGTGCTGTGTATTGTTGCATTCTGGAGTGATTATACCCACCAAAGATAAAGAACCTGGGAGGGGGGGAAGCTCTCTGTTTTGCCCTTCATAAAACTTACCTCTGAACACTCATTTTCTATGTAATCAGTACTGATATTTGAGAACTACCTTGATACCAGAGCTTAATCTGAAGTATAAAATGTTCCAGGTAAAGAATTAAGGTGATTCTCATATTTAATTTTCATGGATAAAATATCCATCAATCAACACGATCTCTCTTTTTTTTCTGTTCAGCTCAAATAACTGAATTTTGTGGCCTCCAGATTTTACTATTCCAGCAACCCCACATCCATGGCACTAGAAGAGATTTGAAAGAGGGTTTTATCCAAGTTCAGGGAAAATTTTTCCCTCCCATCCAAAATCAGGAACTTGTAAACAAGGGATCCTATTAATCAAACATGCCCCAAAACAGGCTTTTATGCATTCAGGAATGCAAAGTGCTCCAGGAAGCTGTACTTGGATTCAGAATCTTCACTGATTTTTTTTAAAATCCAGATATTTTCCTAATGGTTTATATGCTAGCTCAGCACTGCCATGTGGTCCTATCTCAGCTCCCAGTCCACAATTGCATCCCTTCAGAGAGCAAGTTTTTTTAATTCACTGGAAGATAGCCAAGCATACATAACAATCAGGAGTCATAGAACAACAGTAAGCACCCTGCAGACAGAGATACAGCCAAGGAATATAACATAAATTAGACATATTACAGGCAGCTGTCTACAGACTAATGGCATAGTTCTCACATGATTTGATGACCCAAGTAACAGAGTTCTATTAGCTGTCTCCAGTTTAATGACAGGGTGGGCTGTAGGTCAAAAACCTCAGAAATATAAATGTTTATGGAATGGATATTCTACCTTCCTTAAAAACTAAAGTGATATTTACTCTACTTTTCAACCCAAATGAAAAGCAAGCCGGATAGTTTGGGGAGGAGGAGGATCAAATAAAACACTTTTATTTTATGTTCCTGCTGACTTGTTGCCCAGTCCTTTGGAATACCTCCCCAATGTGTTCATTGCTTGTTTAATAAATATCATGTGCCCCTGTTATAAGCATCAAAACTGCCATCCATTAATCTTGAGCAAAATTTTACTTCCTGATCAGAACTTTAACCTGAGATGCGAAGAGGGGGTGGTTAAGGGGAGTTTCTTTTTTCCACATTCAAGGGAATGGCAGGTCCAGAGGGAGACAGTAAATTGAAATTAAGGCTGTTTCAGTTGCCTACAGGATATGCCTGCAAATGTAGACAGATTGAAATGGTGAAAAAGTCTGTTTGTGCCCATTCATATAAAGTGAATGGGTTGTAATGTTCTCCAGCCCTTGGGAATGGTGGCTAGGTGGAGGAAAGAAGCCAGGAAGAATGGGATGGATTTGACATAAGTACATTTAAGTGTGCTGATGGCTTTCTCTCCTCCCTGCCGTTTAATGGTATGTTCCACTGGGGTTTACAAGGAAGAAACAGAGTGAATCCCTATAGCTTTCTTTTTTAACCATAACAAATCTTAAAACAGGTGTGAGCATAGAAAGATCCTATTACGGATTTTTTTCCCCTCTTTGTAGCCAGCAGTGTTGATGTATTATTGTCATTCCAAGGAATAACTGTGAAGCTGGGCAAGGAAAAGTAGAGGTCTCTATGTGGATAGACATTAACAAGACAGTATGAGTAATACTAATTAAGTATACTGGTCATGCTGTTGGAAATTTAATTCCTGCCTTGTGATTGCCAAGAACGCAGATTAGCCACAGTGAGGGGAATATAAAGAAAATGATTTATCAACACCTTGACAATGGATGATATTTTGCTCTGCATTTGGAAAGCCCACCAAAGGCCTGTCATTGTTGAACAGGAAGATCTGCTAGAAAGGCAACACAGTGGTTTTGCATCTGTCACTGAACATCTTGCTTTGAAAGCCATGACACTTTGACCCTCTGAGCCTAAGCCATGTCATGATTAGTGGCTGCTGACCGATGCTAATTAGCTGGCATGGTTTTTTTGTGACATAGAATCAATCCTGCCAAACCATGGAATACGGACAAAATAGCACAGTCAAAAAAGGGGCTTAGCAGCAGGGACTCTAAGTGATTATGCAATAGCTCTTCAGAAGCAAACATCAATGAGTTTGATAAGTCTTAATGCTGAAATCTTATATGTATTGATTTAAGAATGAGCACCACTGAAAACTTCTAGATAGGATTATGGTAACTGGTAATAATAAATTGGGATATGTCTTGGCAGTGGCAGCACCTCAAAGCTCAGCAGTATTAGGCCTGATAATTATTTAGATAGATTACCTGGAAATACCAGGGCTATCGATCAGATAGTCCAATCCAAATCCTCCTAGAAGAACATCCTGGCCAAGCCACTCCTATAACCTTGCCATGTATGGTTATGAGCATAAAATCTGTAGGACTTGAAGCATTCATGTTACTTAATTTAATTGATCATTCTACTGCCTATTTCATATGTACAGTATGAAGTTGTTACCTGCCTTTTGTAAAAGACTAGACAACACGCAATTTCTTGGGTTATTGTTTCTGAGATATTTCCTTACCTAAAGAGAGAAATAGAATGATCATGAGTAGGTAAAAAAAACAGTGGAAGCAGGAGCAACTTTCGACTTCCTGCCAACTTCCCCATTGAATTTACTTGTGGAAGCTGGCAGGGAGCATCAGAAATCTTCCTTCCTCCCTCCTTCCCTTGCACACTTCCTTCCTTCCTTCCTTCCTTCCTTCCTTCCTTCCTTCCTTCCTTCCTTCCTTCCCTCCACTTCCCTTCTCTTATTCTATTATTTCCTTCCTTCCTTCCAGTCCACCTTTCTCTTCCTATTTCCCTCCCTTCTTTTCCCACTCTTCCTCTCCCTTCTTTCCTCTCTCCCTCCCCCCTTCACTGTTCTTTTTCCTTTTTTTAATAAAGATTTTATTGATTTTCTTTTATATGCATGTGTTAATTTTTCAACCAACGAGTGTCTGGGCTCAGCTATGCTAATACATATTCAATTCCTAATCCTTCATTCTCTCCTCTCCTAAATCCCAAGTTTGGTAGTAATCTATGTCTTCTTTATCTTTCAATCTCATGGTTAATCTGTCCATCTCTGTGCATTCCTGATGCAGGTCAAGGTAGAATAGACCGGGAAGGGTGCATGGGCGTTCCTTCCTCCCTGTTCCTACTTTCCTTCCTTCTTTTATCATTCATTTTCACTTCCCTTTTCAACAGACAGATAAATAAAAGGGATATTGCTACCAAGTTTGTCAAGAAGGGGTTTCCTATGTTTTATTATATTACCTTCCAATTTATGAAAGTCATTTCAACTGTATTTGTGGTTAGATGGGACAGTATATGAAACCAGTTGATTAAATCTTAATAATTAGTATATTTAACATCATTGTTAATACTAAGGGACCATTTTATTTTCTAATCAATGGCTTCCATGGGCCCCTAATTACTTACTAATCTCATATTTCTTCCAAATAACTGCTCACCATTTGTGAACAGAACAGAACAAAACAGCTATCATTTATGCTCAAGCAACTCTTTGTAGTTTAGATTACAGAAATCATTATTATGCAAGTTATGTAATTTGTGTCCAGTTTATTCATTTGGCTAATAATGTGATTACATAAATGATGTAAATCAGGGCAGATGTGACAAAATTAAAATAGTGAGTATCTTGTCTGAAGTACTTTGAGTGCCATAGACATATCCAGGTATAAATTTTCCCTATTGCGTTAAAAGTCTGCTAAATGGAGATTCATTAGGACACTTCCAATGTTTATACAAATCCAAAACCAACATTATTTGGAAAGAAATTAAAAGAGAAGAGACTCAGAACAGCTGAACAATAATTGAGCATATCCTGAAGGCAGAAATGCTAGCAAGAATGTGGAGGAAGAAGACAATTCCCATGGGAAAGAAATGGGAATAAGAATGGTTGAACAGCTGAGCAAGAATTCTAGTTCAACATCATTTTTAGATGCAGCAGGTTTTACTTGTGCATCTCAAAGAAAAGAGAACTAAGATCCTTTATTTGTGAAAACATGGCTCAGCAAAAGAAGGCACTTCTCATGTACAACTTCCCTGTATTTGGAAAGAAAGGCTAGTTGATGTTCTCAAGTTGTTGACTTGGTTTCAACTAATAGTTGTCTGCTGATCAATATCCAAGCTGTGAAATGTGAATGGAGGATAGATAGTACATATAGTTCCTGATCCAGTGATGGACCTTAACTTTATCACAGCCTTGTTGTTGGCCTTTCCTAGTGGAGGAACAGAATCAAAGGCAGAGTAGCAGAGTGGAAACACAATTCAGTTTCCACTCCATGTGTTCTGACTCAAGTCACACTGGCAAGGCAGAGGTTAAGGAGGGCCTGTTTATTGCTCAATTATCACAGTGACAAATGACCCACCAATGGTGCTGGTGAAGCTTTGTCCCACCCCTCAGTTTTCTCTCAATTTGGATTCACAAACTAAAATCACAGGAAAGCTGGGAAGGTGCACATCAAAACAAGCAGATGTTTCCAACAAACACACCTCCCCCCAGTATCTAGTTAAATAACCCTTCCCCAGCTGCTCCTGGTGAGGTGGAGCAGGGCTGCTTCCTCACAAGCAGCCTCGCTGACCTCCTCTGGGCCTCCCTTCATTCTGGTCTCCTCGTCCACAGATCAGGTAGGGGAGGGATTTGTTCCTTGTCAGAAGTGATCTGGAGCGTGTCATCTTTGCTGGCTCTTTGCAGCTGCTCCATTCCTGCAGGCAGCTCTCCATTGCCTGAGACTTCCTTGTCATCAGCTCCTGGACTCTCCCCTCATTCAGAGAGGACCGTGTCCTCCCTGTCAGAGGTCCTGATTCCAACTCCTCATCCTCCTCCAAACCAGGATCCGATGAAGCCATGACACCATATGTGTGTTTGAAGAATTCTTGCAATGGACTGTATCTTTTCTGTAACATATGAAACAAGAGAATATACAACCACACTCAGTTTCTTTCTAGAACTGATTTGGGGGTGTGGGAGGGGAAATCCATTATAACATAGCAGTATAATATATTAGTAACTAGAGAAAATTAACTTAATGACTTTAGGAAATAAACTTAAGAGAGAAAGGTTTTATCCAAACAGCTGGATCTGGATATTCATTTAGGGATATAAGGTCAAATTGCAAATTTTACAGCTCATCCCATGGCTCGCTCTCCTACATTCCTTTGATTTCCACTGATTTTTCCATGTGCATTTCTTTGAACAAGATGATACATTCTTCATATGTGTTCAAATCAATATAACATAGCTTTATAAGTTGTTCATTTTATGAAGAAAAGATGAAAATCAAAATATTTGAATTATGCAAAATAATATTCTGCATATAATTACTTGTACCTATATCTTAAGAGGTGTTTGATCTATTTCATTGTTTTATTGCTTTAGTAAATATAGCTATTAAACCATTACTTACAAGGTTATGATTTCAACTTATTTTGTCTCAGCAAGAAAACGGCAGAATTTCTTTCAGTGTTGCAACTAAATTACTGCCAGTATTACTATGTAGATATAATATATATTGATTTGTAGCTATTAATTCAGGATACATAATTCTGTACTATGTGCTTTTGTGAAAGTATGAATAGATACATGAAAGCAAACTACAGAGTTATAAGCATTCTGAATGTTTCAGCTTATCCAAAATGTGAAAAATAAAATGAAGACTTCTAAGCAGATTCATCAAGGGACAGCTCTCAAAAAAAGGAAACTGCAGAAGGAGAAATGGAATCCTGTGTGAATTCCAATGGATATAGGTGGTGGTACCCAAGTAGAAAAGTACCAGGAAGCTTGGAAAGAATAACTGGATTGGCCATGCCTTATTGAGGTTGTTAGTAACAACCTTTAAAGCGCTCCGTGGCAATGGACCTAGGTATTTGCAAGACCGCCTCCTACCAAACACCTCCCTTCAACCAGTCCGCTCCCACAGAGAGGGCCTCCTTAGGGTGCCGTCGGCCAGACAATGCCGGCTGGCGACCCCCAGGGGGAGAGCCTTCTCTGTGGCAGCTCCTGCCCTCTGGAATGACCTACCCCCGACCTACGTACAGTTGCGGACCTGCGCCTTTTTCGCCGAGCCCTGAATGCCCATCTATTCCGTGCGGCCGGCCTGGCGTAGTTTGATTATGTTTTAGTGGGGGTTTTGTATGGGGTATTTTTAGAGCAGGCCTGTTATTTAATTTGATTTTAGAACAGAAATTTGTGTATATTTATTGTGGTTTTTATTATCGCCTGTTCACCACCCTGAGTCCTGTAAGGGAGATAGGGCGGTATATAAATTCAATAAATAAATAAATAAATAAATAAATAAATTGAGAACCATAAAACTAGATAAAAAGTGTCCTACTTTAGACTCATCCCATAGAATAAAGTACCATGCATGGAGGGATTCCTATTCCAGTTCTTCTGGACACCAACCTCTAGCCAGCTAGGCTTTGATATGGATTTGTACATATGGCTGTTTGAATGAGTGAAGCATTTAGTTCAGAAAGGGAATAATAAAAATTATAAACCAGTATTTATTTCTATATGGACTATATCTCTGGAGTAATAAGAACCAGATTCACAGAAGGTGTTGGTAATGACTTCCCTGAATGCTTCCCCAGATATCTCTCCAGATATCAGCTCGGAAGAAAATGAACCAGTTCCAGGCATGTCTGGAGGGTAGTTGGTCAATGGCTCCAAGCAGCCATTTGAGAGTGATTTGGCTCAAGCACAACTGTAGCAGGACAGCCCTGAGGCTTCAGGTGGAAAAAGTATGCAGCTACAGCCAGTCAGTGAAAAGGAAGAGAAACTGCTTTCTGTGCCTGGTCCAAGGCTCAGAGAAGGGCAGAGAAAAGGCAGGAGCAGAGAAGGTCAGCCAGATTACTCATGAGGAGAAAGCCTCGCCCTTCTTGATGGGCTGCACCAGAAGCTAGCTATTTAGCACAGCAGATGGATGGAAATGATGCTGGGAACAACATGTTCATTTCCTAGCTGTGTGTTTTCTGGTCATTGTGATTCTTGCTTTTCTTTGGATTAACACCTTGCCTTGATTTGTATAATGCCTTGTGAACCCTCTTGTATTGTGGATTGAATTTTGCCTGGTGGGTTTATTCTGATTGGGAAACTTTCAAGTGCCTTGTGGACACATTGGCCTCTATGGACTAGCATTGGTCTGCTTGTGGCTGGACTTAATTGGGACAGTTCTGGGTTTTTGGTGATGGGAGTTATGGGGGAATATTAATAAACTAAATCACAGTTGTGTGTGTGTGTGTGTGTGTGTGTGTGAGAGAGAGAGAGAGAGGGGGGGGAACAGCATAGTGTTATAACTTCTAGGTAACTTTAAAGTTAGTACTTATAGTAGTTCTATATGATTCCATATTCTGTGAAATATCATGAGAACTATCATAAGGTAATCATGAATCTGACTTGAGAGTTCTAAAAGGAGACATGTTTGTAAAATTATAGTATTTATCAGCTGCAGTGCTATCTTCAATTAATGTTTAATTAATATGCTTACCTTTTGACTGGCATTTACACTGATGAGAAGCAGCCGTCTCCCTATAAAAGCTATTATTGTTCACACAAATGGTAAGATAAATTGAGTCAAGCATTCATCTAGCTTTTTTCCTGAGGGTTTTATTTTTTTTTACTTCTTTCAACCATGTCTCTATTACAAGCCATCGTGCCTCTCTGTGGATTTTTCTTCCAATGTGGCATATGGACAATGAATAATTCAAAAATATCTATATTGTCCTTGTCGCCCATAACAGTATTACAATAACAATTTTATGACTCTCATAAATTTTTGTGACTTCCCTGCAGCACCCTGTAATTTCATCATTCCATGTAACAGAGAAACCCCCAAAAGTTAGCTTAACTGATACTTCTACAGTATTGAGACGAATGGATTTCTCTATTAATGTAGTTCTCATTGTGCAATAAGGAAATATTTTCCTTTCCTTTCTTTGCCAAATGGAAAGAAAAAGCAGATCCATTCAACTATTTGTCAACTCCCATTAGAAACATTTAATAGTAATAAAATTTACAGACTTGGTTTCCAGAAGATACTGCCAGCATGATTGCTAAATCTTAAATACAGTTTGCCTTCCATGTTTTCCAATATGGTTTCAGGCAGAAACAAAACCTTCTGGATCAGCAGCTGCAGAATTTATCTTTCAAGCTTACCAAATAAAAGTGAAAATTCATTACTGGCACAGTACTAATAATCTATAAAATACTGCATGTAAATCTCACAACAAAGCTGTACAGTGTATATTATGATTTAGAGGAACATATGGAGTGTATTAACCTCAGCTAATAGTTGATTAAATTAGCCTGTTTTTTTGAATATACAAAGGCTTTTTCCAATAATAACTAAGATGGAAAGCTTAGAAACTCATCCCATTGGGGAATAGGCTATAGAAATGGGATGGAGTGGAAAGAATCAGAAAAGATTGGGGGGGGGATTAGAAAATTCTCAGTACCCCAAATCATTTCACCTGTAGAACAGAGAAAGAATATACACTATAACAAAAATATTGTATAAAGGAAAAGGGATTTGTTACTAAATGTTTGCTTTCACCATATCTACTCTACATTTGATAGTATGTGCTTGCACCTGTTGGGGTTACTGTGATTAATTTCCAGTTAAGTTTGCAGCAAGTATACTCCCAGTCAATACGTATCTCAAGATCAGAGCAAGCACATCTCCCACTCAGTTCAGGTACTAAAATACAACTTGATGTTTATTTATTAAACACCAACAAATATCAAACTAACTGCTAACATCGTGGGGCAGGGAGGCAGGAAAAAGAAAGAAAGGAAAATATGAACCATGGGTAAAGATTTTTGCATTATCTTATAGATCTATATCAAAGGGACATAGTATTTTTCAGAGCCACTTGAAACAATTCTGTTCATAATTAGCAAGAATGGTCAACCTTAAACTTTTTGTCTACATAAAAGCAGCACAATAGAGATGGGCAGCATGATAGGTCATTCCTACTCTATGCTATACCATGCAAGAAACTACTTGATGGATGGGATAATGTATCCGACAAAATCAACATTAATACCTTGATCCATCTAAATCAGTCTTTCAACCAGATTCAGAATTTATTTGATTACTTCAGAAAATCTCCTTAAGTAGATCCTGTACAGATACTGCAGCTCTGCTAGTTTCATCACAATCATTCTGGACAAGGGGAGAGTGTTTTTGAATGGTTCTATCCTTTGTACCTTATCATCTCCAGAAAGTGATGCTAGAGCTACCATCAACATCAGGCCATTAATCTGTAGTATCCCACAGTGTACCCTTTTTCTTAAAGTCTGTTTAACAATTTCATAAAGGTATTGGAGGAGATCAACAGAGCTTTCTGATAAGAGCTATTAATATTATCATGTAACATCCCCCCAAGGAGTAATTTAATATTGTGAATACCAAAGTTCAGTAAACTTTAATGAGGGAACACAAGCTGAAATTATACTAAGGTTAAACAAAATGGAGTCATGTTGGTCAATAGGAAACTGGAGTTTAAGATCAAAGTTCAACATGTTTCTAGGTATTGTATTTCCCCAAGGCATACATCCATGAATATTTCTTGATCCTTAACTGCCTCTGGCCCGCCAATGGTGACTTTGATAAACAGTATTATTGCAAATTATATCCAATGTACTAACTGCAACCTTCCTGATCTGGTTTTATTTAAAGGCAATATTTCACACTTGATATGTATTCTGTGTGGACTACTGCAAGAGGCACCACGTGGGACTACTTTTGAAAAATACAACTAGTACAAAATACTGCAAATAAATGATAACAGAAGCAATTATAATTGACTTGAAAAATCTGCATTGTTTCCAGTTGTTTACTAAGACCATTTAAGATATTGATATTAATCTTAAAATTCCAAAATAGCTTGGGACCTGACTATCTCAATGACCAGTTCTCCTGGTAGGAACCTCTTCAGTTCATTAGATCATCAGGAGAGTCTTTTTTTTAAAATAAATTGGGGCCTTACATATCTGGCACACAGAAGAAAGACTTCTTCTACACTGCTGCAAAGTAATGGAGGCATTCCCTTGGAAGCTGCATTTGGACCTTTCTCATACTACACATCTCTTTGACCAGCTTTCTAACTGATAATGAATATTTCCCCAATTTTAATTTTTTTCATTTAATTTTTACAGAGGAGGAGGGGTATAATGAAATCAATCAATATATGAAGGAGGAAATGTGGCCTTTAAGCTGAAACTGTTTACAAATTCCTGGTATGAAAAGTCCATGCAATCACCCTTAAACTTCTAGTTGTTGCTGTTTTGAAAGGTTCTACAAAAGCAGAAGCAGCAAGACAAACCTGCTCTCAACAAGGGGCAATTTGTTTGAAAATATAGTATGTGTTTCAGGATTGCAATCAGAGCTATGGATCACTTGAAATTTATGCAGCGACTAAGGAGAGGAGAGAGGAAATTGCACTTGAAAAAATGATCTGTTAAAAAAAAAGTCCTCAAAAGAAGGTTCACATTTGGAATGTCAGTTCATCAAGTAATGAATCCCAATATATTACTAATTCACATTAATCCTTAAGCATGACAGTTTCCTTACTTTACACTAGTGTCCAATTAAATCTGCACAATAAAATACCATCCTTTTCCTGCACTGATGTCTCTTTCTGATATTTAGCTCCATGTGTTATGGAGAGGCTTGGTAGAGTGACAGAAGGCAAGCTGTGAATTCAAGTAGATTTTAATCCTAAATTCTTTTACATGCTATATAGAAGAAAGGATCGTCCATCATAGTTATAAGCCATAAAGCTGACAAGAGGAAAAAAGAAAAAGTGAGTTGGGGGGATGCTAGAGAGAAAACCATAAAATAAAAATCTCATGATGAATTAGTTTGTATTTTCTGTTTTCATTTCTGACAGAAGGAAGGAAATACTCCATGTTTTCTTAAGGAAGTGCAAATTTCTCCACTTCATCCATTTGAAATACTTCCCCTCAGGCAATTTAAACCAAGGCATGAAAGTTGGGATACCTTAAATGGAAATAATGATTCCCTGTAGATTTTGCCTCATCAATGTGTTAGCAGCTCAGTACAGCTCCAAAGGAAAACCATTTTATAGTCATTTAGCATGGCCCATTTATAGAAAGCAGTTCATATGGAGCATCCATTTATTCTCATAGTTTCTTTCCCATATTTGATGAAATAGAAGATGCAACTGGGACAAGCATCTAAAGAAAAAGAGGCCATAAAGTTGGAAACTGTGCTGTAAAAAATCATGTGTTGCTGTAAAACGAGTTATAGACTTGAAATATTTTGCAATGGCTTACTTGTATAGCAATCATAAGTAGGACTATAATTTGTAGGGGCTTTGGTGAGGGGATAATATTTCCATTTTTAATACATTGTTTGGCCTCTCCATAAAAAAATACAGGGCACTTATCCCAAAGACAAGAGAGAAAACTAGATTTGGGAAACGAGACCATGCAAACAATACAAAAATGGAGGAAGAATTATTGAAACATCATTTAAATTTGAGGTTGGATAAGAAGAAATGGATGAAGGATCCCTTTAGTAAGAAGCATATTTGCCGAGCACATTCTTGATCCCACAATGTCACTGAAGCACATTTATATTAGTGTATTTCAAAAATGGGCAGTTTAAAACAGTTTTCTGTAAAGTGGTGACATCCATGATTAATTTGAATCACAATTTCCACCAGCCTTAACTAAAATATTCAGTGATCAGGGATTAAGAGATCTGTCCTCTGAAAAATCTGGAGGCTTCAGAAAGGTTACTTAAGAAAATGTTTTGCAAGCTACAATATATTGTTGGCCAACATATTACTATGGTCAAAATGTCTTCTGAACCTTCTTCTGTGGGCGGGTTTGCATGGTTTACAAGGGCTACCATTTAAATTTTCCATAATATTCTTGAGTAGAGGCCTTGAGGTCTGCCTTGAAGACCACATGCATGACCCCAGGACCCAAACTGTAGCACCCCAGAAAGCCAAGACTGTGTTGCTAATATTCCTTTGCAAAAATGTTGGATTTTGACAATACATATTTTTTACAAAACAAATCTGGGAATGGGAATAGATAGCTTCCAGAAAAGGAACTGCTCCCATTTTCACTTTACCCTCCCTTCCCCAAAAATCATGAAAGGCCCAAATCACATAGTTAAAATTTAGTGACAAAATAATTAAGACAGAAATTCCTTCTATTTCCATACTTAACTACTTTCCCCTCCCCCACCAATTGATTCTGAAAAAAGCCCAAAATGTAACAATCAAGCTTTATATGTTTGATGTACAGTGCAGTATCCTTCAGAGTTCTGAAACTCACTAAAACAAAGGCTAAAACCAGTGAAGAACAGTTGCAGGAATTGGGTATGCCTAGTTTAGTGAAAAGAAGGACTAGGTAGTATGACATGGTAGTATGTTCCAATATTTGAGGAGCTGCCACAAGGAAGGGGGGGTAATCTATTCTCCAAAGCACCAGATGGCAAGACAAGAAGCAATGGATGGAAACTAATCAAGGAGAGAAACAATCTAGAGCTAAGGAGAAATTTCCTGACAGTGAAAACAGTTCATCAATGGAACGAGTTGCTTCCGGAAGTTGTAAGTGCTCCAACACTGGAGAATTTTAAGAAAAGATGAACAATCATTTGTCTGAAATGGTATAGGCTTTCCTGCTTGAGCAGGGGGTTGGACTAGAAGATCTCCAAGGTCCCTTCCAACTCTGTTATTCTGTTAAAGTTTCCAAATCTACACAGAGCTCTAAAGAACTCACAACTTTAGTTTTCTTCTCTCCCCACATCAATGGGAGGATAAGAAATAGAGAGACAGTAGAATATTACAGAGATATTGACTCCTCCATGATTACAGGCACCGTACCTCAAAAAACAATTGACACAAAGAAAAAGATGGAAGAGGACTATTTCTCCACTGTCTATTTTTTTTGAGCTTCCTGGAAATTATTCACTGTATATTCACAGAAAATTATTCACTTTGGCCTCCTCCAACAGGACTATTCTTATAATACCACCCAGTTTGATTTTTTTTAATCTATATTTCTGAGTGGGTTGAATTTATGTGAAAGTTAAGTCACTCCTTTTCCTCATTTTTGGCAAAATGTAAGGTGAAGAGTGTATGCATTGCTACATGATATCCAAGTGGAAAATAGAAACAACTCCTGGATCAATGAACCATACCTTGACATCTGTAATGCTATAATGTGCCTATTATATATTTATAAATGTAACTGATTCAAGCCTACGTATATATGTTCTTTATTCAATAGAGACCTATTATTTTTCCTTCTGTATTCATTCTTAGAATTATCTGTATCATGAAACTATTTGAGCACATCATTTCTTTCTGCTGATCCTGCCAAAACTCTGCACTTGAACAATTTCCCCACACACTCATATACAGGAGCACCCTAATAAATCTAAAGAAACTACCAAGTAATTCCAATTTCTATATTCTCAACTGGAGGATTGAAAAAGTTGCCAGATTATAGGATAGAACAACACCTACACAATAAAGCCTGTAGAACATCAAACCTCTACAGATGTTTAAATTAAGATTCCAGATGCTTTTATCCTCGGTTCTTCTTAATGACATTCTGTTTAAAAGTCAGTTTTTCAGTCTGCTTTCACTATCTTAAGAAATCATCAGCTATAATCCTACATTATTTCAAAAATAGTGTTCTTGATACATTTACAATATTATTAGTTTCTACAGCATAACATCCCATTTTCCATTCTTCCCAGCACATTTAAATAAATTAAGGGTTTAAATTCCAGAATAAAGACTGTCCTATTATCACCCAGGAAAATATATAATGTGTAGGAATGGGTTCTCAGGATAGATTTAGGAGAACTTAAGAAATGTGGTTGATTGGTATTTATCATAAAATGTTGCTTCCATTTTAATTACCACTGCATTGTATGGTATTTAATGAATCTCAAGAATACTTAATTTAATTGGTTGAAGATGATTAGAGTGTTAAAATCTTAGAGAAGGGGTTCAAGCATCATGGAAGGAAAGGAGCACTATGGGAAATTCTTTTTTTCTCCAGCAATATCTCAGAGCACCTCCAGTTTAGAGATAAAGAATTATAAAAAAAGGAAGGCTAGAGCCTTGTTGTTGCACATTGCCATTAAACCTGCAGAAAATATAGTATTCTAATGAGATTGTTATGTAACTATTAAAATGTAATGATTAGTTCTACTTTTGTATGTGAACATATGAAATATACATTTTGCATTCTTTCGGGAAAGGTAATACTTGAGGGAGGCACATGCAAAAACATTTACAACAGTTGCTGAGATCTCCTAAAAAAGAGAAGTGTACGCAGGGGAACTCACAAGGCATTGGGGAAAAACTGCCTTGTGTTCTTCATCTGAAGAATGTTTGCTTCGTGTGCTGGTGTTCCTGATGATGAACTTGGACTGGCATTTTGAACTAAGTTGGTGCAGAATTGAGATCAAATGAATTGAGGCACAGTCTGACAATGTTTAAGAGAAGCTCCGGATAATCATCTGAATTCAGTCCTGGGTCCAGGGCCAAAATTCAACACAGAGCACAAGCTGTCAGTCATGCAACAAACTCAAGCTGCAGCAACACAGCTGAACATTTGCCTGAGGAAACCCCTGCTGCCACCACAGGGTCACGTGATCCTAGAAGATGTCAGTTCTGAAATATTGTGGCATGCCATTGCAACTGGATGGAAAGGACTTTTATGCTGGGATCAGCATTTTCTGCAACAAAAGCTAACCAATCACTTGCAAGAGGACTTTATGTTTAGTAGGGCGAAAGCACAAAACCAGAACAGTGATGTGCATCTTATAAAAAAAGGACACACCGGTTCTCTCCTTTCAGATTCTGCACATTCCACAGACCTTGCTCACGCCACTTCCTTCCCTATGGAACTGCTGTTTGAGTTTCCCAAAGCCAATATCAATATTGTAGACCTTTCTAATATAGTCATTTTCGTGGAAGTCTGGGAGGAAGTCACATGGCCCTAACTAGGCCCAGAAGACAAGAAGATCTCCATTTAGGGTGTTGTTTTTACTCATATAAGTAGCAATGGAGTGGAAAAAGCTGAGGAAGTTGCAGTGATTGTCTTAAATGAGTGATAACCTTTTTCTGTGCTTCTTTTGTTAAGGAATCATTGCCCCTTCTCTAACTGGATGAACATGTGGAGCTAGTCATCCAAATGCACACACAATGTTAAGCAGGCCCATTAAGAGAAAAATGCCTTTGCTGACAGTTTTCAAATATTAACAGGAATCCTGGCGCAGGACAGGGGGTGCAGCAGGGAAACAGCAAATGCTGGTTTTACCCAGGAGGAAAAGATCAGAAGGAACAATTGTTATAAATGACAGGAAGTTAAGTATAAGGCTAAGCCATGTATTAAACAGAACATCCTAATGTACTGACATATCTTCACAAATAACATTAATGTTAATACCACCTTGTTATCTGTAAAGGAAGCTGTTTTATTTTCACTGAAATATTGAATATTGAATGCAAAGTGTAATCTTTCTTCTCTTATATTAAATGAATTATACTAGCCATGACTAATCAGCTCTTTCTGATCTTTTTTAAAGCCAATATCTAACAAAATCATATGTTCCAAGAACAACAAAGATGTTAGGATCAGAACATACGCAGCCCATTCTATTTGTACCTATAGCTAATCATATTTTTTAAAAAACAACATTTATTTTTATCTTTTT
Source organism: Protobothrops mucrosquamatus (assembly GCF_001527695.2). Classification (NCBI taxonomy): domain Eukaryota; kingdom Metazoa; phylum Chordata; class Lepidosauria; order Squamata; family Viperidae; genus Protobothrops; species Protobothrops mucrosquamatus. The sequence goes on along the minus strand of NW_015386365.1, from coordinate 214,702 downwards.
CCAAAAGAACAAGATGCGGGTCCTTGCAGGTTGTCTAAACTAAAACTCATAATTAATGCTACATCCTAAACAGAACCAGGCTTTGGATTCAGTAGGTACTTTTTCAAGAACTGGAGCTTCCTCTTCAGATGTACAAGACAAACAAATTTCTCTGGGCAAATGGGACAGCAATGTGATTCAAAAAAGAAACAAGGAAGTAAGGCACCAGACACCACAATGGAAAAGGAAAGTGTCATGAAAAATAGTTTGAGAAACCAAGCATAACTTCAGTTTATATTGAGCTAATTTTCATAAAAGTGCTAGATGTCAAGGTAGCAAATAAAAAACCAAGAATAAAAGAGAAAAAATGATACCTAGACTAAAGGACAGTTGTAAACATCAAAAAATATACATCCAAAGGACAATCAGATCAAATTTTGATCTAGTAAAATAAAAGACATCCACACAAAAAAATATCTGCTACCTCTCTGAGTGAAGTCTGCTTGCCTATGTGAAAAGAAGCTGGGATAGTATTTCAAACATCTGATCTGTTTTAAAGGTAGCAGTAAGGGCTGTACAAATATATGATTAGAAAATACAATTCAAAAGCTCTGGTTAAATCTCTCAATCAAACTTGATTTGAATAGTTGAATTGAGTTAGATGCCTCCAGGTTGATTTGAACTATGCAGTCACCTCTGGATTCATGGAAACAGCTTTTCTGAAGAAAAGTGAATCGGTTTTCCAAACTAAATTGATTTTATGTGATTTACACAGATCAATCCGAATGCTACAGGATTTGGCTATGCCTGATGTGACGACTCTGGTTTAGTCTGTTTGCTTGATTATCTGTTTAAATTATGATAGATTTATAATCCACTTTTCCTGCAGGAAAATTTTCTCCCACAACAAAAACCCTGTGAGGTGGGGCTGAGAGAGAATGATTAGTTCAGTCATCAGGGAGCCTCCATTACTAAGGATGAACATGAACTTCGATCTTCCGGATCTTTGCCAATGTCTGAATTACTTTGCTATATTAGCTCTATTACTTTTGTGAATCATCTGATTGGCATTTATGAATATCAGCAATTCTCTTTAATCAACCAAGAAAGTTCCTAACTCACATTCTTGAATGATAGAGACACCATAAGCAATAAGGTCGTAACCCCTTGGAGTCTTTCAAAATTTTATTTTATTCTGAACATCCGCCTGACCGTATGGTTGTGCTATTGCTTTTGAGGTCAAATGGATTCTTAAATGAAGAGCGAAGATAATGTGAACACACAAAGCCCAACTGTGTGTGAAGAGGATGTTAATATGTCTGACTACTTCTGTAATAGTTTCTATGGCTATATAATAAACAGTTGTATACAATCAGATGTTAGCATTTAGCAATCACATTGTCACCAGGGAACTAAGCATCTTTCACTTTAGGAGGATTTTCATTAACATTGAAACATGGCTTGTCCAATGGACATTATCAAGCAGCTGTGGAAAATTGTTGTTTCTTAACTTATTCAGCAAATGGGGAAAGCTGGGTTGGGATATTGAAAGATCTCCTTCCTTTGAGATTTATATAAAAGGTTAGAGAAGCATCTGTTAGCTATAGGATGTTCTGCCATGATTTATAGTGATTTATTCCATCAGGAAGGAATTTAACATTTTCCAAATAAACAAATGATCATTAATGATAATCTGCAACAGTCTGCAGGATTCACAGGTCAGGATGAAGCCTTGTTTCCTTCTGTAAGCCTCATGTTGAGGATGCTTTCAGAATACCAATCAATATTTAAGAACATAAAAATCTGTCTTCTTTATGATCAGCTCCTTGGTAAAGCTCAGTGATTAATTAGTGAAATAACTTTTAACTATACCTTTGAGAGAAGCAGTTAGTATCTGAGTTCAGGTGAATGAAAAAGAAGAAAAGTGCTAATCCAAAAATCTTCTTCCCTCTTCCTGCACTACATTGCCTCAAAGTACATCTTGAGTACCTGCTCATTGTATCAAGAGTACAAAGGAATGGATAAAAGAATTACTTCCTTTTTCTACACGCTTGATTAGATATGAAATGAAGGATACACAATTAGAATATACGGTTTTTCTCCAGTAAAACAGCTGCGTGGATCTTGGATTTTGAGAGAAGCATGGGAAAAACAAGCAGTCTAGAATCATAGACTTAAGTATTTGTATTTTTCCACCTCTATAGTTAATAACTTGATGAGAGTAGGATTACTGAATATTATAAGAACATACCACCGTCCATGTGTTGTAGCTCAGAGCAAAATGATGGATTCTTTCACTGTTTTTTTAAAGGAAAAGAAAATTGTTGTATAGTATCACAGATATCCTTCATGATGTATAATTTAGTCATAAGAGATTTTAGATCATTTTTATATCACCAAAACCAGCTTTCAAGTGTAGGTTCATTGCTGGTTCAAATCCATAAATTCCAATCAAGCCATTTAAAAGATAGCATGGTCTGTCTTTAAAAGTTCTCTTCAATTACTTTAAATGTATTTATTTTTCATAAAGTGCTTTTTCCAGATGACAAAGAAACAGACTAGAATAGATTAAAGATGTTCCATGAATAAAATTCAGTGAACACAACAATTTGACTTGCCAAAAGGCAAAGAAATTTGATAGTAATGTTCTGAAAGTTACTGTACTGTTGTAATGAATGAATACTTGGCTAGATACTCTAATTTTTATCTTATTTTTGTTGCAATCCTTCTCAAACTATTTTGGAGAGCGGAGATGGTCATCAATTTTTTTGTTATTAACATTTGAATTTTGAAGTCATCACTTTATTCTTTGACTTGTGTTGAGGTGTATTAAGACAAGTTAATTATGACTAAAATATATGCAAATACATTTGATTTTTTTATCAAATAGATTTGACAGGCTGCTATATATCTCCATTATATCTGTTTGGCTGTTTCATCCCCAAATTCAGCTTTCAAACTGGAAATGACCCAAAGAAGAAAAGTATGCTTCTTTAAGGGGACAGAAGAAAGTTCAAGATTTTCTAATGGAGAACACTTGCATGCATCTTATTATAAAATGATATGTGGACTTTTTCCACATAATCCTTTTCACCTTGTAAAGAAGCTAACTTAAAAAATTTCAAACATCTTCATCATGTCACATTTTAGGTTGGGAGAGTCAGTTTAGAACAGTGTTCCTCAGTCTGGGCAACTTTTAAGATGTCTGGATTCAAAACATCCTAATTTCAGCTGGGAGTTGAACTCCACACATCTTTAAGTTGTCCAGGTTGAGGAACACAGGTTTAAAATTCCCACGTGTATGTTTCTAGCTGCCTTCTGGACTAATGTTTCTATGATATGCAATAAATTTCAGAGTTTCTTGCACTCACTCCAGTTGCCCAAAGTCTTTTAAAAAGTAAATTCAACCCAATCTCCCCATCATTGAGTCATTGTATAATTTGTTCCATTATGCTTTTGTTTTTTCTTTTTTCATTGCACTAGTGAGAGAGGAGAGGAGAGGAGAGGAGAGATGCAGTAAACATTCTATAGTCACTTTATTTAAATAGGTCTTTTGACAAGTGTATCTTTTACCAGAATCACAATATGAATTATCTAATACAAGTTCCAGAACTTTTCTTTTTCTGTCCTTTTACTCATAGTGTGAGAATATGGCAAAAGTTACAAAGATATAATCCTGTGATCATTACTGGATACTCAAAATCATGCAAATTCATGCACAAATTCTCACTGGCCACTCAGATCCTATTCCCTGATCTGTGATATAGCAGAGAAGAAAACATGGGGTTTTCCATACGCAGTCCAAAAATTTGGAAATGAGCAAATGAGTCATGATGATGCCTCCTCATTATATTTTTTTATCTTTGTTCTTGATATAAATGAGAAAAAATGAATCAGTCTATCATGAGTTTGCTAGCAGCCTGGGGCCAATGATTGCATGACTCTTTCCTAATAGTTCCCAATTTGGTAAAATCCACAGGAATCTTAAATAGTAGAACTACTTCCCTGAAGATTATTACTTCAGGAGCTGGGAGTGATTTAAATTTGGGAAAGAATGAAGGAGAATGAGATATGTAATTGCTTCTGTAACCAAATGTATAACTTCTATGAGTCTGTGACTTTATTCCCATGTAGCTGGGGAATTCCTGACTTGGGAAATACATATGGTTACGTTGTGCTTGTCTGTATATGTGTGTCAAAGTGTCTGTGTATTTATGTGTGTCATAAGTAGAAAACAAAATGAGCAGCCATAATAGAATGTGAATGTATTGTACTAAGATGTATATACATGAGTTCAGTTGTTGGATCGCTTAAACTTTTACTTCAAGAACATCCACCAATAGCATCACCACCACAAACTACAGAGGCAAAAACATATGAATGAATTTGTGAAAGCATGAGCCATTTGTCCCTCTGTCATTGTGCCCCAAATCATCTGCCTGAGATTTGCATTTCTCATGATAGCAAAAACCATGAATCACTTGCTGTATTTCTTTCAAGATAAATATCAGAATTCCATAGAGGCAAAATGTAATTTCTTTAGATAATATATAGATATATAAAACAATTCTGAATTCTTCACAATGTAAACTTAAGTTGGACTTCAAATTATTGACACATGTTAAGAAAAATTGACAAACTCCAACAGCCTGATGTCACATATATAATGGATATGTATTATGAAGACTACATCCTTTGTCTAGAATGTCTATTTCTATGTATCAGCTTTGTTCAAATCACTCACCAGATCTCAACCCACAATAGTATAAAAGCTTTTTTATTTTATCATATGACTAAATATATGAGAAAAAAGCAACTTAATGGACTTCATGGGCAACTAACTCAACATTTGAAAATGGAGAAAACCAGAAACTCAAATGTAAGACACTATACTTATCTGGCAATGGGGAGCTCTGTTTAAAAATAGTAATGGAACTATAAATTCTGTCTTAAAACATTGCTTTATGTTATTGGAATTTAGGTAAGTGTTTCAGTAAAACTTTAAGTGTTCACTATTATGATTACCTATTATGTTACATTACCAGTTTGATTATAATGCTTTCTAATTTTCTCTCCTTGATATAATCATGTGATATTTCTATAGAATCTATTTTCCCCCATTTGTATTTGAAACATAAAAACCTGTTTAAATTAATAGTCAGTGTTTTATATTATCTTAATGGTAAATAAAATGTACAGTTAAAACATTATTTGGCTCCATTTTTCTCCAATCCAACATGAACGATGTGTTGCTTGGAAATGAACATGTTTTTGGGTAAGTCCAAATAAAGTATCTAATAACTCTTTATGGCATCCCCTTCTTTCTTGATCTTCTTCCAGAAAAAAAAAATTGGCTAACATTCTCCAACTAATTTTTATTTTGAATACAGTAGTATTGTTATGGAAATACGCTCCACAATTTTTACCTAATTCTCTCAGCTGAATATCTTCATTAATGGAAAATGGGAAGCAACATGGAGTAAAGTTTCTTGGACTTTTAAAAGCAGAAATGTAGCACAGATTATTAACTTGATTTGCAGGCTAGAACAGCAAAAATAGATGTGTTTTCTTATAGTTCATACAGAATAATGGAAACAGGATATATGTAAAACATCTGTGTGTCATGAAAATGCAATTATATTGATGAGGAAATATCTAGAGTATCTATTTTGGATTATGAAGATTTATAAATACAAAAATGATTTTTACAAGAATGACTTGTGACTTTCCCTGTTGGCTACTTACAAGCAAAGTCAAGGGCAAGAAGTTGGAAGTCATGGACATATGAGGTCCGCGCTTAATGACATCTGTGGTCCTTGCTTAACCACATCAACCAATGGAATAGCTTGCCTTCAGAAATGGGTGTTCTATCACTGGAGGCTTTCAAAAAGAGACTGGACAACCATTTGTATGAAATTGTATAGGGTCTCCTCCTTATGTAGAGGGGTTGACTAGAAGCCCTCAGAGGTCTCTTCCAACTCTATTATTCTATGTTCTATATTCTAACCAGGACTGCCAGAAGTTCTGTTACTAAGAATTGCAGCCACGTGATCTTCAGCTCATGACAGCGTTGCTTAACAATGAAGTTTCTGATCCCAATTAGCATTGTTAAGCAAGTACTATCTGTACATTGAAAAGATAATTAGAATAAAATATGGTTTCACTAATAATGCCAACACTTCACTTCTCTACTATATTTTGGAATCTTCTTCCACTATATAGTACTAGTTGAGGCATTATTGCTTTCATATGACTTTCTTTCCCAGTTCTGCTACAACAGTTCAGTAAATGTTAGCATAGGTCTGTTTATTTAATAAAATCTTTTTTCTTCTGAAAATGCTTGAACTAGTGTACAAATAATCTCACAATAAGACATTTACAATCTAGGAAACAACACAACATTCTCATTAATAAATGGCAAAATATGAGACATGATGATACTATTAGATGACTCACAATTAGCTGAACAACCATATCCAAAGATGCTTATTAATGTCCTCACTTCAGCTTGGACAGAAGTATCCATTTGAGTATCTTGGGCTCTGGGCTATTTATTATTTTTATCAATGACTTGGATGAATATGTTAAGACAGGGGTGTCAAACTCAATTTCATTGAGGGCCGCATCAGCATTGCGGTTGCCCTCAAGGGGCCAGGTGGGTGTGACCAGGGTGGGTGCAGCCCACTTGGTGGGAGTGGATGGAGTGGGTGTGGCCTACTGGGTGGGCATGGCCAACTCTACATTGTTCGCGTCAAGGGTGGCTGTGGGGGCCTAGGCAGGAGTAGGATAGATCTGAGGGTCTCTGGTAGAAGGGGGTGGGACCAGGGCAAGTGCCAAGGCATGGTCCAAGGCATGGAGGAGCCTCACTATTCCTCTCAGGCCATGCAGGGGGGCTGGATGGTGGTGTGGGCTGCCCAGAGTCCTGGACAGCAGAGGTCAAACACCCAGCCTGGCCCTTGAGCACCCACAGCACCAAGCCCAGCCCCATTTTTCCAAGGGGGCGCCCAGCTGCACTTACCTCCTCCTCAAGGCTGCTGCTGCTGTGCTTGCTCTCCTTAGCCAGGTTGCTCATGATGGGTACAAGGGCAAAATCAGAGGGAGGCCCATTCCCTCTCCATGGAAGGAGACCCGGCTTTGTATCCAAAGCTTCCTTAGCAATAGGATGGGGGACCCCCAGGATAGGCCAGGAGGAGGGGGCAAGGGGATGGTGAAAGGGCAGCAGGGCAGGATTAAGGTAGGACTTCCCTCAGACCCTCCCTCTCCTCCTTTCCTTCTTTCCTTCTTTCCTTCCTTCTTTCCTAAGTACAGAGTGGTGGGAAAATATTTGAGATGATGGAGGGAGAAAAACAGGCAAGAAACGCAGCTGGGGAGATGTCACCCTTCATGAGGAATGAAGAAATGCACCATCACCTGGAAGTAGCCAGCACATGGCCCTCACCTACTTCACATATCTGGCTTGGTGGGCTCTGGGGGAGGGGTTGCCATGAGCAGCGTGAGAGTCAATGTTACCTGCACAGTGCTGCCCAGCCCCCAGCCTGCCTGGTCTCGGCAGGCAGCAGGGCACTCTCCTCACAGCGCCAAGAGGCTGTGCTAGGCGGCGTGAATCTAAAAACAAGCACGAGGCCGCCCAGCTCCCAGCCTGCCTGGTTTCAGCACGCAGCAGGGCACTCTCCTCATAGCGCCAAGAGCTGAGTCGGGTGGCGCGAATCTGATGAGAAGTGCAATGCTGCCTAGCCCCCAGCCTGCCCAGTTTCAACAAGCAGCAAGGTGCAAAGCTGATGAGCTTTGCACCGCCCGGCTCAACCTCTTGGTGCTGTGAGGAGAGCGCCCCGCTGCCTGCCGAAACCCCTTCCCCAGAGCCCATCAAGCCAGATATGTGAAGTAGGTGAGGGCCATTTGCTGGCCACTTCCAGGCGATGGTGCATTTCTTCATTCCTCACAAAGGTGACACCTCCCCAGCATGCACCCGGAGGGCGGGGCTGATGTGGCAGGGGCTGGTTCCTCACTGTTTCCAGACGGCCTTGTGGAGCTAAGACTGAATGCGTTTCAGCATAGATGGCCACCACAAAATTGTTCATTGGCTCCCAGCCAGCCTGGGCCAGGGCCAAGGCAGCGGGGGCCATTCCCTCACTGTTTCCAGGATGGCTTCGTGAGCCACATGAAACTACATCACGGGCCGCATCCGGCCCCCGGGCCTTGTGTTTGACATATCTGTGTTAAGAGGACACTTTTAAATTTTTCAGATGACATAAATCTAGTAAGTGTTGATGTTAATAAGGAAAATATAAAGTTCTGCAATCAGGATAAAAAAAATGTAAGGCACAAGTACTGCATGAAGTACTTGGCTGTAGTACAAGTGGGTCCAAGTTACCTTGTCAATCACAATTTAAACATGAGCCAGCTGTTTGATTGTCAAAAAGATAAATGTTGCCTTGAGGAATGTGGAAAGTAGAGTAAAATTACAGGAAATATTTTGTTCAATTTGCTCTATTCTAGTCAGACTATTTTGAATACAGTGTCCAGTTTAGGACACCACTGCTCAAAAAGGACAGTGACAAACTGAACTGAGTTCAAAAAAGTGCTCCCAAGCCCTTCATTTCCAGACCATTGTAAGGTCCACGTTTGTTTTACAAAACAGAGACGAGATGTAATAGCAGTCTTCAAGTAACTGAAAGGTTTACACACAGAGAAGAGTGGACTTACTTTCTTGCTCCACAGGGCAAGACCAAAGTAAATGGGTTAAAACTGTATAAGGAAATAGATTCAGCCTAGACATCAGGAGCAAAGTCCTAATGGTTTGAGCTGTTAGATAGTGGAATAGACTGGCACATAAAAAGAAGTGTTCTGCTGGAGGTTGGATGGTCATTTGTCAGAGATGTTTTAGCAGATTTTGCACTGAGCTGTGGGTTGAGTTTGATAACTGACAAGACACAATGGAACCAAGATATTATAGCATGGTAGTCATGTCCTGCTTGTTGGGTTTTTTCATCACAATGCCACATTATACCTTCAAGAAAAAGTTCCAATTTCAATAAAGAATGGACTGAAGGCTTTCATATCTCCAGAGCTGAAACTCCTTTCCTAAGATGCCTTTTTAATGGCATGCAAGGCTTTCAAGGGATCAGCTGCTGGCTTGGATCCTAATATTCCTCCTCCTTTCTGGGAATCAGCTTTTTGAAAGACAGGGATTCTGAGGGACTTTAGAGAATAAGACTCCAGTCTTTGGCTGTGGATTAAGCCTGGCTGAATTGTGGATGGTAATCTGTTTCACTGAATGAGGGTGCTATGGGTGAGGCCTTTACATGTGATTAGGAATGACATCACATGTCTCTAAATTGTGTGTAAAGAATGCAGTTATTTAAAAACAACATTGAAATTTAACAAATCTGTTTCGACGGTTCTTATGCTATCAAATGTCTTAAACACAACACACTGTGTTTTTGTGTCTGTGTCTGTGTGACTATGTGTGTATAAGCTAAAGGCCTAAAATAATCAATCAGAATAGAGCTGGAAGGGACCTTGGAGATCTTCTGGTCCAACCCCTGCTCAAGCAGGAGATCCTATACCCTTTCAGATAGGTGGCTGTCCAGTCTTTTCTTAAAAACCTTCAGTGATGAAGCATCCACACCTTCTGAAGGCAAGCCGTTCCACTGGTTAATTGCCCTCACCGTTAGGAAGTTTCTCCTTAGTTCTAGGTTGTTTCTCTCCTAGATTAGTTTCCATCCATTGTTTCTTGTCTTGTCTTCTTGTACTTTGGAAAATAAGTTGATCCCCTCTTCTTTGTGGCAGCCCCTCAAATACTGGAATACTGCTATCATGTCACTCCTAGTCCTTCTTTTCTCTAGACTAGCCATACCCAATTCCTGCAACTGTTCTTCATATGTTTTTGTATCCAGGCTCTTAATCATCTTAGTTGCTCTTCTTTGCACTTTTTCCAAAGTCTCAACATCTTGAGGTGACCAAAATTGGATGCAGTATTCCAGGTGTGGTCCTACTAAGGATTTATAAGGCGGTACTAATACTTCACATGATTTTGTTTCTATGCCTCTGTTTATACAACCAAGGATTGTATTTATTTTTTTGGCTGCTGCCGCACACTGCTGACTCATGTTTAAGTGATCGTCCACTAGGACTCTAAGGTTCCTCTCACAGTTACTGTTTTTGAACCAGGTTTTGCCTAATCGGTACTTGTAACTTTGGTTTTTCCTAACTAGGTGTAAAACCTTGCCTTTTTCCATATTAAATTTCATGTTGTTGGATAGGGCCCATTGTTCAAGTCTCTCAAGATCTTTTTGGATTCTGAGCTTATCTTCTGGGATTTTGGCTATTCCTGCCAGAGTTCCCCTTCTGTTCCCTCATCTAAGTCATTTATGAAGATATTAAAGAGTACTGGACCTAAGATGGAACCTTGTGGTACCCCACTGCTCACTTCCCTCCATGTAGATGTACCATTAAGGACAACTCATTGACTATGGTTTGTCAGCCAGTTTGTCATCCATCTGGTGATGATGCTGTCTATCCCATATTTTTCTATTTTACCAAGAAGTAGTTTGTGGTCTACTTTGTCAAATGCCTTGCTGAAGTCCAAGTATACTATGTCCACAACATTTCACTGGTCTACTAATTTAGTCACTTTGTCAAAAAAATGAAATAAGATTGATTTGGCATGATCTGTTTTTAACAAACCTATGCTGGCTACCAGTTATAACTTTATTTGTTTCTAGATGTTCACCAATCTGTTGTTTTTATTATTTTTTCCAATATCTTCCCAGGTATTGATGTTAGGCTGATTGGTCTGTAATTTCCTGGGTCTGTTTTTTCCCCTTTTTTGAAGATCATCAGTTCTTTTCCAACCCTCTGGTAGTTCCCCGGTGCTCCAGGGTTTTTTAAAGATATGGTACAATGGTTCTGAGATAACATCTGTCAGTTCCTTCAGAATTATTTAAACCATGCGACATATAATTTTAGGGGAACTCTTGTTGAGACTGACAATATGAAACTGTCCCTAGAAAAGAGGACTTTCCATTTTACTTAAAACTGAATGTTAAAAAAATGCTATAAATAGAGGAGGCTACTCAATTAATTTCTTCTTCCCATTTAACTAAACTCAGTTACTATATTTTGTCCTGGGGAAAACAGGAGATAATTTTCTGGGCATAGTTTTGAATTACCCACAGATGTGCAGCACAAGAGAGGAAATCTGGAGAAAATCATTCATGCCACATATAAAACAAACTATAAAGGCAAAAGCATCCAGAGCTATGAATGCCTATGGTTAGTTATTTTCAAGCAACTTCTTGGGCATAAGCCAGCAGACAGGTGTATCTTCCCATCAGCAATGGTAGTAGACATCTATATCATAGCTACAACATGAGGCACCTCATATGTCAGTGATAGTCTCCAATTGCCTGTTCTTCATATGCAAACCAACTAGAGTTCTTGACTTACTCCTTATAATACCATCTATGACACAATTACAAAATAAATTATGACTTGTATCATTTACTTGTCCTTTATCTGATAAGACAAAACAAATGAGAAAAATAAAAATAAAACAAGAGAAAGGGGAAGAATAAAACAATATAGCAACACAAATTATACAACAGATTCTCTCACACACACGTGTGTTTGTGTGTGTGTGTGTGTGTGTGTGTGTGTGTGTGTAGCCAGGGCATCCAGGAGTACATCAGTAAGATGGCACCCAAAGATAAGCTGCCAAGAGAATATCTGAGGCAATAGCCATCATGGGAGAAAGATTATGCAGAGGAAGTGCAATAGCAAGACAAGATAGGAGAGGTAGTAAGACATTGGGAAAGCCTACAGTGGCTGGAAAGGGCTGGAATGATGTAGGAACAGCATCCACTGAACAGCATAACCAAGTACCTGACATTGCATACAGGAACATCTGCCTAGTGTATGAACTGTACACTCCCAAATTCAGAGAGGAGATTCCACAGACGATCATGGACAATAAGAAGCTAAGATCCTGTGGGACTTCCAGATCCAGATGGACCAACAGTACTGATCAATTAACCAGACATTATTGTAGTAGACAAAAACCAGAAGACAGCAGTGATAGAAGTAGCAGTGCCAAGTGTCAGCAACATCACAAAGGAGTATGAGAAGCTGGAGAAGTATCAGGATCTGCAGGAGGAACTAAAGAGGACGTAGAAAGTAAAGGCCAGTGGTATTGGGAGCACTCAGGGCTGTGACTCTTAAGCTGGGAGAGTGACTCTAACAGATTCCAGGAACAACCTCAGAGCTCTCTGTCCAGGTGAGTGCAGTGTTAGGACAGTAAAATACTATGCATAATTTTCTAAATCTAAATCCCAGGCCTCTGGTAGAGGACCTGAGATTGAGATAGATATAATCCATAGGGATGAGAAAGGAATTTATGTGTGTTTGTCTTTATGTGACACCATCCATTTTCCATATATAATTTGAGCAATTTGTTCATGAGTCACATGAAGTCTTCAATTGACTGGATAATTGGGTCCCTAAAATTATCTTTTGAATAGTGAAGAACTAGTTGATCACAGATTGAATATGAATTGGCAGTATGATGTGGCTACTGAAAAGGCAACTACGATTTTAGAATACATACATTGAAATACAGTTTCTAACTATAATAATGCTACTATACTCTGCATTAGTTCTTATCCTAAATATTGTGTCTTTTACTGGGCAGTGTACTTCATTTGAAAATTCAGAAAAATAACAGCTACAAAGAAGGCAGTATTGTGATTAGAGGACTAGAGACTAAAACTTACAAGAAAAGATTAAAGAAATGGGCATACTGAGCCTAACAAAAAATAACTAAGTAAGATGTGACAGAAGTTTTCAAAAAGCTAAAGGATATCACAAAGAAGGCCAAGATCTGTCCTCTTTCATCTTAAAAGCTCAGGTTACAGAATAATAGTATTACAATAAGTTATGAAAGGCAGATTCTGGCTAAGTGTTATGAAAAGCTTCCTCACAGTAAGAAAAGTTTGCCAATGAAACCTATGACCAAAAGAGGTGTTGACTTCCCTTTCAATATGCTAGCTATCCATCCGTCCATCTGGGTGCATTAATTTGGATTCCTAATTTGAGCATTGGCCTAAATGACCCTCCAATGCCAGGAACACACATATATATAAAATCATATATCCTACTGACTGACTATTGATCATTCATTCCTCTATATACAGAAAACACTAGTGAGCAGGCAGCAATAGCTAGCTAAGCCAGATGGAAGGAGACATCCTATCCTCCTATATACAATGAAATTAGCAGGAGGCCTGCATAGAAAATCGTAAGATTTCTAGAAGTGCATAAGTCCAGCAGGAACAGCAATGTTTATTTGAGATAAATCTAGATGCAAACACAGGAAGATCCACTGAAATGGTCAATTGGTGGTGGTTAAATTAAAGTGTGACTAATGAAATCCTTTGACCATAGCAATGCATATAACTTTTTATGATTGTCCTCATATACCCCTAATCATGCCCCAATAATCTTTCTTTCTACACTGTCCATCTGACCTTGTCTTCATCTCGTCTGCAACCTACAGGTGAGGCAACATAAGTTCATATTTAACTGCTACAGTTTTAAAGTAGTGTTTTCTTAGTTCAACATAATGCAGGGTTTGGACTCTGCCCAGCTTCTACTAGCCATTTTCAGCACCTATGGCATGCCCTTTGCCCTGCATCTTATTAGATCTTACTCGGGTTCCTTATAGATATGCTAAAAACACTCTGGAACTTTCTCAGTTGCTTCAAAGTGCAACATTTTGTGAGAGAGTCACAAAGGTAAACTGCCTACGCAATGCAAGTTACACTTCAAATACAATTGACATGGTAATGAACATTATGGGACTTGATTGATTATATGCCATCAAGTTATTCTCAACTCCTAGCAATCATATAAATAGATATTGTCCATGACAATCTACATACTAATCTATTCTATGCAGAAAGATTTTTGCTTATTTACAAATACTGAGGATACATAATACATGAAAAAGGTATACAGATTTTGGTTCATTTTATTTCCTTTGGCAACATATTAGATTTGTCACTCAAATCCATGCAAAGGGTAATAAAATGCTGACTATTCATAGCGAATGCTTGCAGTATTGCATATGTCTACTTTGCCTTTCAAATGTTAGTTCTTTTCAGAAGTCTGGAAATAAGTGCATTTGAGGGACAAAGGAATATGTCTAAAAATGAAACTGAACTCAGAAAGTTACTATACATGAAGAGGTGATCTGTGGTATTTTTTCTAGCTCCAGCCTATCAGAGCTAAACTCTCACCATGCTTCCTGTAGATGACTATTGATCTGTTTCTCCAAAAACTACTAATTTCTGACTAGTTCTGAATGAAACATAATATTAAGAGAAACTTTCTCCAGAGCCCAATAAAAGAATTTGACATCCTTCCAGTACTTCGAGCCTGTAAATTCTTGAATTATGTGGGTTTTCTGTTTTTTTACTGGCCTAAGCAACATAGCGCTTTCTGCTTTCAGGCACTGACAGATATGCCTTAGTGTTGTTCTTGTTTCCCCTAATTTAATTTCATGAACTGTACTGTGAAGAAAGACCTCCTTTGTTTTACTCTTTAGCTGCTCTGAGAGAAGCATAATAATGGAACTTTGCCATAACATATACCTCTGAAACTTACTAGGATGATTTTAAATTTGGGAACAAAATATTGGGCTTCAGAGTTAAGTTCTTGTTTAAACAAGGACTTGCTATTTTCAGCTACTGTAGCCATCCCAGCCTCTACACATAATCCATATTTAGATTAAACCCTTGGGAAATTATCATCATTCCCAAAACCAGTTTACAGAATAATCAGAATCAAGCTAAGACTTCAAACATATAAGACTTCAAACACTGCTTTGCTTATTTGAATTGCCCCTTCTGGGATTTTTAGTTATTATTTACTTTAGTTATTAATCAAATGACTCTTGGCAGCTCACATAATAAAAATATACAATAAAATATAAAACATAAACATAAAACTAAAAGACCCAAAGACAGTACATAACATCAGTCCCCAATGTTGCCATCTCCCTCCTGGACCCCCAGAAAAACTCTAATCTTTGGCTTTTTCTAGAAGGTAGGCAGTGTTGGAAACAAATGAATTTCCAACAGGAGGTCATTCTAAATAAAGTTGTCCCATCACTGAAAAATAATGTTTCCAGCCTTTCAACCCCAGATCTTCCAAAAATGAGGGATCATCAGTGAATTAACATTCAAACATTAATATTAACATTTGAATTAACATTCAAAAGCCAGAAAATATATTATACATCCTACTAAATGTGTGAATATAATAATGCAGCAAAATAAATTCAGTGCAAAATTACAATAAAATAAAATAAAAAGCACAAAGGGAAGACTGATTACTAAACAGTTCAAGGCATTATTTCAAAAATTCAACAGGTTTTAAAGTAAAAGTATTGTTGTGATTTTGACTCAGGACCTGAGGACCTCAGTCACTTTCATAATATCTCCATGTGGTAACTTCTGTAAGTCAGAAGATATGAGGAAACTTTCTCATAAAAATAAAAGAAAAAAACAGGAAACAATTGCAAAATTATTAAGAAAAGTTGTGTGAAACAAATTAGCTTGATTAAGGCTGCTTAAATAAACTGGGCTGCAAAAAGATGGCAGTCAAGAAATACAGAAAACTGTATTATTCATACATTTAGTACAATGTATGATATATTTTCGGTTTTTTTAATGTTAATAATATTGAACTTAGAAGCAGATGATCTAAGTAATCATGTATGCCCCTATGCTAGCATATGACCCAACAATTTCATTAAATGCCGTTCATGTTTATTCAAAAATTATTAACATTTCAAATTCCATGAACAAATAATTTCAGACACTTTTATGAATAAGTGTTGGTCAAAAATATTTATCACATACCTGACAGATCTCTTTCTGGAATCTCTCTCTTCCCACTTCTATATAAGTTTAATAAGTTTATTAAACTTATTGTGATTCATTGCACAATTGGCCAGATGTTTAGACTGGATTTGGCATTTTTACTGAGTCCTTCCCAAGAACCTTGGATGGGCAGATATTGTTGTCTGATGGGTAATCCACAATTAGATTCATACTCAAAGACTGGTGAAAAGTTAATAATTCAAATCCTAACCTAGGACTAACCACTATTAAGAGAATATAGGCAGGTCCAAAGGATGGGGTTTTTTGGTAAAATTAGGGTGTTCAGATCTGATAAATTCAATATTTCCAGGCTTTGATAAAGTCCTTTAAGTCTGAGGATGCTAATCATAATTGGAATAACAATGGATTTCAATTTCATAAATATTCAATCAATCTGCAGGTCCCAGTATTTCATAATTTTTTATAATTGTTTTTCCTCAATCAGGTAGAATAGCAACAACAATGAACCAGACTTTCTTCTTTTCAAACATCCCCAATTTTCAGGTGATCAAAAAGAAATCTTGATACAATAATATAACTACTCCGGGTCTCTATTTTATACCACAAGTTACTAATATACAGCAGTACATCTGTAAAAGCGGTTTTGATATGATCTTCTGTATGAATGCATAGGAGAAATCATGGTGGAATCATACAGAAAACTATATCAAGACCGCTTGTTATAGTGTATAAATGTGTGTATTTATATCAGCAATGCTGAGAAAAAGAAAAAGAAATAAGATGATTGATAGACTTTAAATCTGCAGAAAATATAGTGTAGTCCAGTTCTAGAACTAATTTTGAAAATGACTTAAATTGAGACCCAGAGCAAAGCTATGGTTCTATTTAAAAATATGGCAGTAAATCTCCATATGTTGCTGACCATGATCTTCTGACATAGTACTGGACAGAAAGGAATGGAGTTGAAAGTCCAATTATCTCTACAGAAAACTCATACTCTGCCTACAGCAGAGATAGTCTTCTGTATCTCATTTCATTAAACTGACTGTGTAAACTTTATAGTTTTATGATTTTCTTCACATAAGACATGGAAGTTGAATTAAAGGAAATGGGATGATATCTCTTTTAAAGCTCTAAAGTTGGAAAGAAAAACAAAGTTGGAAGATAACAACTTTGTGTCTTCCTATTTGCCCAAAGGGGAAATAGTTTATTCTCTAAAAGATTAACATTTTAGCACATAATTTTATTGAAAAAGAATGGTTTCCAAACCAGATCCTGAAGACCAGCTGTTCTGAAGACCAGAACTTCACATATAAGATATGTGTCCATCCTGTGCATAGGCATATTTACTAATAAGAAAGACTCCTGAATTTTATGGGCATTAGTCTAAGCAGTAAATATACCTGAGATTGTGGCCTCAGGAAGAAACATTACTTTCAAGTGGTTAAGATCAAAATTATAGATCTCAAACACTGAGGCCCATCTGGTCCAGCCCTGACCCATTGAGGAAGGGTTCTTCTAATCTAACAGAGTAGCTCTTATCATATCACACACTGATGTAGGCCATAGCATAGTGCTGAGATATGAAGATGAAAGGAAAGATTTTTTTCATATGCAGTTCAGTGCTTCCTGTTGATATGGCTACATGCACTTAACTGCTGTCTATTTCATATTGAAGCTAGTTGCAGGATTCTAGCCATATTGTTCTTTTCTGCTTCTACTTACTTTCAAGCAGATGACAGGGGCTGCAAATGAAAGATGTCCACTTTGCATGATGAAATAGAAGTTCACCTGGCAATTCTTTGGAATTCCATGCCTTCAGCAGATCTGATACGCCGAATTTCAAAAAATAAATCAATGCATGCACACATGACCACATGGAAGCATCTTGAATGTTATTCAACTGCCCCCAGTTCTATCCAAGCCTTTACTTGTATTCATTTATTGTAGAAATGGGGGAAATGCTATGCAGAAGTCAAAGAAAAACAATTGTAAATAAAACAGCAATTGTATTTCCAAAAGAACATTTTGTCTCCTTTTCATATAGTCAGTTGCTACTGTTAACTCCATCTGGGATATGTGAGAGCACGGGTTGTGCTTTTTTTCCTGACCCTCCATTCCCTCTGAAGTTCTTTCTGTGTATTCATTATAACAGGTGCATAGGTTTGGTTTGGTTTCCTTCCTTTATTCCTAAGAAAATAATAAAACAAAATATATTACAAAAAGATAGATTCTGGGGTATCCTGTGAGCAAATAAGAGGGGGAAAATGGATCAATAAGAGATCAACAGGGACAATAAATCAACAGACTAAAAAGAGAATTCAATAAAATTGCTGGGTTCCTTTGCTGAGTCCAAGGGCAAGGCCCCATGCCCATCAAGCTCTAGCACTAATGTCAAAGGCAGTTGGAGCTGACAGTTTGCAGTGATGGGGAACTGATTGATCCGCTAAAGGCCCTTGTGGCGTAAAAGGAAATGTTTTCTTGGAGAGCTAGAGGGTTCATTCATTCTTATTGGCCATTTTTCTGAAGGACTTTAAATGCAATGGCAGTTGTGATATGTAAACTAATTGGGATACAAGATTGATATTTCTTCCAGTTTAATTCTGCTATAATAAACAGAACAATGGTAGGCAATTTTGTATGCTCAGCAGTCACTACAAAAGAATTGGGTTCTTCCCTCTAGGAACTTTATTACATAGAATAAAGATAGAAGCTCACCAGATCATGCTATTTTGGCCCATATGATTATGAATGAGTCAGCTATCTCTTTCCAGTCTGATGAGGAGAGAGGTTCTCTGCTACTTCTGCATAAGTTACGAAATTTCCCCAGCTTTACTGTGGAAATTCTGTTAAGCAAGACCATTGCTGCTAACATCCTTTTCACAGGAATACAAAAAAACTGTAGGCTAGTTGCAAACTTTATAAACATGTCAATTTCTTTAGCATACACACTGTGGAGAGCTTATCAAATCTAAACTTGTCAGATTGAATGATTTCAATTCAAACCTTTTTGAAATTGAATTGTTTGATTTCAAAAAAAAATCTTTTTTTTTGTCTGAATTTTATAATTATAGAAGCCATATTCAGACATTATTAAAACAAGACTTTCCACATGTGTGTTTACTACAGACTTCCTGAAATGATTGGGAATGGTGTCAAGATGAAGATATACCCCCCTTAACTGTATCAGCCATCTGATGAAGAAACCTATAGGTGGCAGTGCAAAGTATTCAAAGTAAAAAAAAAAAAGTATTGGTTTAATCAAAGAAGTTTCATGTAATTATTTAAAATTAAACCATTCATAAATGGCATAACAAGAACTAATCCTTATAGCTAAATATGAGCCAGCAGTGTGCTGCAGCTGCCAAAAAAGCCAACACACTGCTAGGCTGCATTAACAGAGGGATAGAATCAAGATCACGTGAAGTATTAATACCACTTTACAATGCCTTGGTAAGGCCACACTTGGAATACTGCATCCAGTTTTGGTCACCACGATGTAAAAAAGATGTTGAGACGCTAGAAAGAGTACAGAGAAGAGCAACAAAGATGATTAGGGGACTGGAGGCTAAAGCATATAAGGAACGGTTGCTGGAATTGGGTATGTCTAGTTTAACAAAGAGAAGGACGAGGGGGGACATGATAGCAGTGTTCCAATATCTCAGGGGCTGCCACAAAGAAGCGCCTGCCTTCAGGCGCTTCTCCA
>NW_015386365.1:188073-195015 GCF_001527695.2 Protobothrops mucrosquamatus | reverse complement strand
ATTATTATTATTATTATTATTATTATTATTATTATTATTATTATTATTATTATTATTATTATTATTATTATGTTCTGAAAGTTACAACAATAAAATATATAACTCTTGAATTACAATTAACTAGATGCCAAGGATCTAATACCATAAACTATGGAATCTGCTAACCCAAGAGATAGTGGTGGACACCATATTGTTTTTTTAAAGGAGTTAAATCAATTCAATTATAAAGCTATTTATTCTTTTACCTTTTCATTTCTTTAATTCACAAGGGAACCTATGTTGGGCTTCGGGGGAAAGGGACAGAATGGGTGTTCCATCTTCCCTTTTTTATTCAAGAATCTTTGAATTCCCCATCAGTCTTTCTTTCATTTTACTTTGTCCCTTATGAAAATTATGTTTCTGATGTAAAACATTTTCAAAACTTAACATCTCATTGTCTAGCTTTTGAACTTCTAGGTTGTTTCTTCTGAAGTTTAAAATTGACTACCACAACTTTGTGGAAGGGCAAATTATGATCTTCCCGCTTTAACATGGAGCAAAATGATGCCTTTGTTTCAGATTTTAAAAAAGCAGTATTTAAAAAAGCAGTGCATTTAGACCTGGGGAATATACTAGTCATCTTCCTGTTCTTTCTGTCTTGGTGCCTGCTGAAGAATCCACAGAGTGGAGCAGGAGGATGGATAGATCTTCAAAGCAACCACAGAGTATATATGCTAGTACTACCAGAGTACCTGCTTAAGCTGAAGAGGGGTGTATTAGAATCCACAAATGTTTTGAACAGGTAATGGCAGGTGTCAGTGCATTTGAAATGTCTTCTCAATCTGAGGACTCCTTAGAATGAAGTTTAATGGTGTTAAGTATTAATGAATGTCATAGATCACTGCCCTACTAGAGCAACACAGTAGGGTAATGACCAAGCTCTCCAGAGCATCCACCACTGCACCCAAATGCCTCCATTTGGTGGATCCTTTCTCAGATGAAGGCATTGTAAGGATGGTGACCATGTGTTTGTTGATTGCATGCAGTATTCTAAAAGGCTAAGGTCATTATCATTTTATAGGCAGGAAATTCAAGTCTGCTTTTAAAATAAAATGAAATTACATAAAAGGAAAGATCTGTCTCAAAGATTTGTGCAAGAGCATTGAGACAATTTTCTCTAAATATAAGACACTAGTATTGAGGATCTTTGATTTTTTTTTTTTAACTTTAAGGAAGATATCGAAAACTAAAAGATAATGCAGTAAAACAAAGATTTCCTAGTTGAAATGAGGATATTCTTCTAATAGTCTGGTCCTCTTCTAATAGTCTGGTCCTCTGTTAAGCATTGAAAGCACAATGCTTTCATGTGAAAGAAGGCAAGCAAAACAAATAAGTGTGGATGTGATATAGCTATATATATATATATATCCATAGTGTGACTGACTGTCAATATCAACTTTAGCAATTACATAGATCTTTTTCAGATCTTTCAGATCTTTAGATCTTCAAATGGTGTACTCATCACTACTATAACTAAATCCATCCACCTTACTGCTAATCTTCTTCTTCCTTTCTTTTAATCTTTTGCAGCATTATAGACATCTTCAGAGAGCTAGGTCTTTGCCTTATGGATCCAAAGTAAAATAATTTAGGCCTGGTCATTTAAGCCCTGAGTTCGAAATTTGGGTAGATTTGTTCAATGACCCATTTGTTAGTGTTTGTGGCTATACATGGTATTTTGTCTCAATGAGATAGCTCAACAGGATCTGGTGGAGCTCAGGTAAAGGTGGGCAATATAGAAAGTAGATTACAATGTTAGTTGGGCAATTTGCTACCACATGATGAACTGATGCATGCTAACTTGAAGCGCTATAAAAGAGGATTAGACATATTCATGGAGTTTAAGGCCTCCTTTTAATACTAATCAAGATAGACACAGAGAGAGATTTTGTCAGTACCAATTACTGCAGAATATGAGTGAAGAGTGCTATTACAATGACATCTTGTAACCCTTGTTTATGTTCTCCCTATGAGTAGCCATTGTAGCAAAGGATTATTGGACTAAACAGTTTTTACTCTGATTCACTCTGAGGGCTTTTCTCATATTCATATAAGAACTCCTACCAACATTTGGCTCTATAATATTTTACGAGCGATTTGAGGTGTAGCAATGAGGAAATCAAAGGTGTAACATTATGGTATTTGATCATATTTCTAAGTTGTAGTGGAAATTATTATTTATTATTTATTTATTATTTAGTACAGAGTTGTTATTTGGTTGCCGAAGAGCACTAGTCCATTTAGTTTAAACTTACATGATTATCCATGATGCACCACAGGGGGCGAAGTAGCTCCACATCAGAAAGGTGACTGGTATCCTGCAGTGTTATCCAGGGGGCTTCTCTT
Source organism: Protobothrops mucrosquamatus (assembly GCF_001527695.2). NCBI lineage: Eukaryota > Metazoa > Chordata > Lepidosauria > Squamata > Viperidae > Protobothrops > Protobothrops mucrosquamatus. The sequence goes on along the minus strand of NW_015386365.1, from coordinate 192,630 downwards.
ACTACCAATGTCATCTCGTGGTCAGGCATTGCATCCGGGCAGCTCCAGCACCCACAGGGGTCCGACCATCCAGACGAAATGCCTCCACTTTTCCCACCAATGTTGTCATATGTAGCATGTTTTCAAACTGCTAGATGGGCAAAAGCGATTGGGAGCACACTCTGCCAAGTGGTATTAGGACTCGAACCACTGGAACAAAGTCCATTTCCAGTATCTTTAAGCCACTGAGCCACCGCATATCATTATAGTGGAAAAAGTGTAGTTACAGGCACAGGAGTAGGTCAGATCAGCAATTAATTAAGTCAATTAATTAATTAAGTTCCTCCCTTGACACTGATCAAGGCTGAATGATATCCCCACCAAAGCCTCATTTTCCTGGACACAAGCCTCCAAGGAAGACTCCCATTGTTTAAAGTGAAGTAAATGGAGAGCAAAGAAAGGAGCTTTTCATGATGCAGTTTAGAACTTTCTTCTGAAGTAATATAATTATTCTTTCAGAACCAAACGTATACCATCTGATTTTCCCTAATCCTTTCATTCCTGTAAGTATTTAAATATTGCATGGTTTGCTTATTCTGGCTTATTTAACAAACATTATACATTTATTCTTATTTTTTATATGTAGCAATTATCCTGACAACATCATCATTGAAGGTATGCTTCAACCATTCTTAAACAAGGTGAAAAAATAGCACCTATATACCTTTTGTTTTCATTACTTTATTTAATATTCAAGACCGGTTCAAGGTAAAATCTGACTTGGAAATCTCTTGACAAAGTTCTGCAAACAGTTCTTTCCACTCAGGAACTCCCAAGGAACAAAGGGAATTGTGTTAGGGCAGTGTTGTCATCCTTAGCAGCTGTAAGCTGTGTGGATTTCAACTCCCACAATTCCTTAGTTAGCATGCTGGCTGGGGAATTATGGGAGTTGAGGTTCACTCAATTTACAGCTTTCAAGGTTATGATACACTGTGTTAAAAACTGACAGGTTTGCCAGGAAGGAATGTAAATACCTCAAACCAAACATTCCTTGCTATGTTTCTAAACTATCTACTAATCTGCATCAGCTCAAGAGAAGTTAATATGTTGTTGGTAGGTTGGTATGTTGTAAACCTAGTGGGTTGGAGAGAAACAAATCCATATAATTTCTTTTTCAATGCTCCTCTGGACAATTTTTTAACAGCCTGCTTGAAATCAGTGGGAGGCAATTCATTACAGTTTAGGACCACACCTGAAAGAGAGAAGGTTTGAGATCCATACTTCCTGCCAATAAGCCCATTATGAAATTTTGGCCTGCCTCCCTTTGCGCATTTCTAATAGTGGAGCTCTGGCAGTTAAACAAGATCAGACTTGGTGGCTTCTAAAGCGATAAGGAAGGGACTTCTATATGTGAATGTCTTCATCCAATATTAAAAGTCTTAGTCTGTTTTAGAAAGAGGAAACAAATTCTGTGATATCTCTCTGGATATCCTCCTAAGGACCACAGATCTAATTCTCAGGGATGAATTTTCTTCAGGAGGGAAATAAAATTTTGAAAATACATGTTTGAGGGCAGGAAGGTAGGAAAATAGAAGCACCCAGCTTTGACTGATCTCTATGAACTGGGCTTAGGTATGTGATCTAATGTTGGAGTTCTGCGAAGCATGAGATGAAATTGTTCTGCTTTAGGTATTAGCCAAATAATCGGTACATTTTATTAAACAGAATATAATTAATTGTATTACAGATATTGAATGAAGTTTTAAGTTTAAAATCTCTTTAAAGATCAGCCAAAAGTTACCTGAAGTGGACATAATATATCTCAGTTGCAATAATCCAGATGTCCACTAGACAGCAGCACAGAGCTAGAATTTTCTGGATCTGTTTCTTCCATCTAGTGGTCATCAGATTTTTCAGATGGAGATGTAACTAAACCAAGGGAATCATCCTAATATGAATCAACTGGTAAAGGTTCTGGACAAATATTACCATAAGCCTGCTTTGATTATCTTGATCTCTCCCCCAGAGTCAGGTCACTTTGGGCAAATTCAATTACTTTTGCAGTGCCAAAAAAGTGTCATTAAGTTTATACTTAGGTCGTTTCAACATTGCATGAAACTTTCTAATAGTTCCTATAATGCACACTGACTGCTAAATTGCTTGCTGAGCTGTTTGCTAACATTCTGACTGTAGGGGAGAAAAAAAACAGAAGGATATAATTTTGCAATAAATATTCAAACAGTTCCTGTCAAAATAATTCTTTGTTCAGCTACCAAAGCAAAAAAATTAAAACAGAAAACCCTCCAAATATTTTGCTATTTCAGCAGTTTATTTTCTGGACAAACAACGTTGCTTCTTGAAAGCATTAACTTCCTTTTTCATTTTATTTTGTTTTTGTTTCTGTGTTGTATTTGAGGGTGAAGAAATCTCATTCTTCTCCATGTTAGATCTTGCTGCTGTTACACATTCTGATCTCAGGGCTGCTTTCAGCAATATTACACTGCCACGGTGTGCAACTGTACTTAAGAATTTTTTTGCTATTGGCAAGAGTTTGGGTCTTTCTATTTAACTTGGGATTTGCACAAGTTTGGTGGAATTTCTCAGAATGAGTCAAGTAGAGGAAACAAATAAAAAGCCACAATGATATTTGTATCTTCAATGTGTTTTAAGTAACTGAGTGATGACCACAGCTTCTCCTTTGGTTCCCGTTATTGTGATTGCACATTGCTATCACTTCCTAAATAGATTTATTTATTTATTTGCTTGGTTGAACGGGTTTTTACTAAAACTTTTGCATGTTGGCAATTTTACTACTTGTATGCAAAGTATGTGTTGTTGGGCATTTTCTTTCATTTTTGAAATAATATCCTTTTTTAGAACAGCAAATCTAGAATATTTCATGGAAAACCAAAGTCTCTTATCCAAGGATTCATACAGTCTTGCACTGCCAAAACTCCTCCATCCTCACACAAAAGGGAGATTCTTGTTCAGCAGGCTTGGGGAGATGCCAACATATGCAATGATAAAAATAATAATATTTTTTACTTCTCTTTCCTCCCAGAATATATCACTAAAGACTGAGTGTGCCCAAATTCCTCTCCTACTTCTTCTTTTAAATAGAATTTGATTCAGTGTCATTATTAGTGAAATATCCTATCACCAACTCATTACAAAGTTTCTGGGGATTTGAAAAGAAAAGTAGTGAACAATTCCTTTTCTTCAAATCACCTATTTCCTGTAATTCATCAAATCAATATTTTTCGATTTTTGGATGTTGCTGTTTTGCTTTTTTGATGTGCTATATATATCATAGTCTTCCTGCTTTTGAGTTTTGTATACAGATGCTTTATCCACTTATGGCAAAACAACTTCTCAAAAGTTTTCACGTCTTTGATATATAAATATGAACTTATTATAATGTTTGCCTTACCACTGCGTTAACTGATTGCTGGGGACCACAGTCTGAAAATGATTCACCTATTTACTTAGTAAAACTTCTCTTTCACAAACAATTTTGATAAACGTTATTCTTTTTTGAACATTATCCTGGCTTAATTTGGGGAAATTTAGACTAGTATAGCAGTCTTCAACTGGCAGGCTGGTGGGGCCATTTGGAATTCTGAAAATTTGTTGTTAGTATTTGTTATGAAATAATTACCTGGTAGGGAAGAGAAGGAGAAAAAAACAGAACATGTAAGAAAGAACCACTGTAGAAGCAGATTCTCACAGGGCTGGTGAAGAATGATTATGGAATTCACTGGTAGAACAGAAAGTCATTTTAGCATCCTGCTAAACAATTAAACTGGGATAGTATATAAGTAATTGAGTGGTGAAGATCTTGGAAAAGGAAGACCTAACATATTGTAGACTGCTATTAAACTGGCAAACGTTAAGTTACTTACATTTTGAAGTCAGTTCCTTTGTGCCGTCTTATAATTAATCTCACTAATCTTTAATAGATTAAACAAATTATAGCATAGCATGAGAACTTAACGAATGTGAAATATGAAGATTGCTACTCAGTTTATATCCTTATGTCCCATTCTGATGAATGCATCTTCTCCCATTATTTACCCATGGAATCATTGGTTATTTACCAACTGTATGATTATGTGCTATCAAGTCATTCTCAACTCTTAGGGATCACATAGATTCCATGATTTTCAGCTATGTATCAGAGAATAAAACCTAAGGTTAGAAAGGCCCTTAGACATATCTAGTCCAATTGCTGGCTCCATGAATATATTCACTGCTATAATATCAATACAATGAACATTGGAATCTATCAGAGTTAGTATGGGCCATGCTATTACTGAAGTGATTTCAGCATTTGCCTCCAATTCTGGTAACATAACTAGACTGCTTATTTATATTAAAAAGATAATGGGCAACCATCATACCAATTTGTTCTTTTTTCTGCTAACAGCTATGCTGTTAATTTTAATAGTGCAGTTCCTTTTCTTTCTCTCTTCACAGAAGGAGAATGCTTTCAGGTGACACATTTAATTGCTCTTTTACAATGTTCCAGATGACAAAAAGCAAAAGCGGGTCTCCTCAGGGTACCGTCGGCCAGACAGT
>NW_015386365.1:172659-187973 GCF_001527695.2 Protobothrops mucrosquamatus | reverse complement strand
CCAGCTTGCGGGACTGGCCTAGGGGAAAATTTTTAGAGGGGGTTTTAAAATAATTTTAATTAGACCAATTATTAATATTTGCCTTTTAATTAAGTTTTAATCTGTAGTTTGATATTTTGTATTTTATCTGGTTGTTAGCCGCCCTGAGTCCGCAAGGAGAAGGGCGGGATATAAATATAAATATAAATAAATAAATAAAATAAATAAAAGCAAATAGAACAGTCACTTAATATCTTTTGATTGGTAGCTATAAGAGCTTTCCATTTGAAGCCACTGGGAGATGCAGTTTCTAAACTACACATAAAAGATATAAATGGATTATTCAGAGAAAACAAGACTATAATTTACATCATAAAACTGAACACAGGTCTTTCCCAGAGCTAAGCAAAGAGGCATGCTTTTCTATAGTACTTGAGCTGAAAATATCCAGTCACCAAAAGGAATTACCAAATATTCATCTTTCTTTTATATTCCGGTGCTAGTTTGCAGGAGAAAAATTCCCAGAATTGACATCTGGTGAGATTCTAGGTTCCTGACAAGCATGTATTTCTGCATTCCCATTTTCCTTTTTTAGATACAGCCTTAAAACATGTGTGGTATACATTCAAAGCTATCGTGTGTAGAGTTGCATTTGTTTTGAAATATTATATCTATTTTATCAATCCCATAATTAAGAAACCCTTTGCTGACCCCTTAGACAATCTTGGAATGCATTGAAAGAACAACACTGTGTTGTAGGGAACTGACGTGCTGTGATACATCTAAGTATTCCCAGATAGATGCCTTTTTCCATGCCCCTAGAGCTCTGATCCTAAATGGATTCACTTGCTGTCACTTTGTATCTGAATGATGGCTTTTTAACATCCAGAACCAAATGATTGTGCAATTCATCTCAATGGAAAGCTCCCTAATAAATTCCATGGCACCATAATTTGGCCCATAAGAGAGCCTGTCTAGGGACTCTACTCTGAAATAAAAGCTGATGGCTGAAGCAGAAAGGAATGTGGGGAGAGAGAGAGAGATGTGTTTCACAGATAAGGGCTCTTTGGGGTTTTCAAGATGTCAGAACTGATCCTCTTTCTGTCATTCACGGAAATTAAGGTATTCAGACGCGATTGCACTCAATATGAAAAAGGTGGTCATAAGATTTCCAGTTTTCTCTGCAACTCTGCAGAAGTCCTAAAGTTAATTAAGACATAGGTTGCTAGTTTTTCTGGAAACTGGCCTCTCTCTTTCTCTCTCTCTCTCTGCCATTTGAGCAGCTTGATGTATTGTAGTCAGTCATTATTTTCATCTAAAAATGATGAAATACTGGGAAGCAAAAAAAAAAAAAGTTCAGTGTATATTCTTTGCCAGAAAAGAAAGATTTATAGTGGCAATATGACCTTTTAAAAAAAATGAATCTTGATAGGCTTGCTTTTAACAAAGCAGATATTACAAATAAAAAATAACAGTCAGGAATCATTTCTTCCTCCCTGTATTTTCAATTATCATTTGAACTGAAATGAATCATTTGCCTTTTTTTTCACTTGGAAATAGTTTTACTTCCCTTTTCCCCTTTGGACACATAATTTTGATTTATAAACATGGCAAACCAGAGCAAAGGAAAGTCCTAAGCACAGGATATTCGTATAGCAAAACTCTTTCTTCTCTAAATGCTTTGCAGGTGAATTTTAAAAAATCAAACCCACCAGATACTATTGCTGATTAAACTCTTTTTATTCAAGTAAAAATAAAAGATATAGTATCCATACTAAAAGAATTGTGTCTATTTCTTTAAATACTGTAATTGGTTATCTTGCAATTTAATTCACTCAAGGCTTGCATTCAACTTTCAGCAAAGCTCTCATATTATACACTTAGTTATGGTTTCCTCCATTCAAAATGCACTTATTAACTAGGATCAAACTGTCTTCCAGTTCTAATGACTTATAAATCTCCAATGTGGTATTATTTATAGTTTAGCTACTGCGTGCTTACTCTGTTGAATCTGAATGCATGAATCAGTTTTCCACATCTTCCCTCTGCTGATGTTTTGATTTGGTGTCTGTCCAAAAGTCTCTGATTGTTTGTGCAGGATCATAAACCCATCTTGGACCCAGACACACGTTTTATAAATAAGGAATATGGTTAACTGCCTTTAGATATTGATTTCACACTGCATATTTGAAGGCAGACCTATGCAATTTTCTAAATTATACTTTTTATATACAATTTTTATGTATAGAAACAGTAAATGGGCAGGGGTACTCTCAATAAAAATGCTGGTATTTTCTCATTAAAAAGTATTTTAAATTTTATTTGAGCTTTTATACAAGAGGTTCTCTGTGCCAATTCATTTCTATTATGATAAATTTCCTTTAATTCCTTTAATTTTGTTTAACATTTTAGTGATATATTACAGCATGTCTTGTTTATACAAGAAACAGCAATAGACATGGCACTTAGACTTATATACCGCTCCATAATGCTTTACAGCACTCTCTGAGAGGTTTACAATGTCAGCATATTGCCCCCAACAATCTGAGTCCTCATTTTACCAACCTTAGAAGGATGGAAGGCTGAGTCAACCTTGAGCCAGTTAGGATCGAACTCCTGGATGTGGGCAGAGTTAGCCTGCAATATTGCATTCTATCACTGTGCCACCATAGCTGCTTGAAATCCACATATTCAACTCTTGACATTAGAAACTAAAGTACTGCAGATAGAAGAGCTCAGAAAACTTCTGATTTAACCCCTGGCACTTCCATGTGTGTGTTGTGTACCTCCAGCATCAGCAGGATTATAGTGCTGGGCTCATATATTTCTGGCACAGCTGCATGATGTTAAAATTATTACACAAATGGTCTGTTTTTTAGAGTTTAAAATGCTGTGGCTTTATTTCCCCATTAGAGGCATCTCAACTCTCCTCTAGCTCCAGAGTTTCAGGTCTTGCAAGGGAAATGCTTGATTGGTGGCTTTGCAGTTTCCATTCAGTAGCACAGACAGGTAATCGGGGATGACACTGATGAGAATTTCCTCCTCCTCAGTGCTGGAGGAACCAGCTTGCAAGGCATTAGACTCCTGTTATTTTGATGTTGTTTTAAATCACTTGCCTTTTCTTTGATTATGGTGCAGGGCTTACCAGGATTGAAAGAAGAGGTGGTTTGGAAGTATCCCAAAAACTTGTTCCCAATCTGTTACCTAGGAAAAATGATCACATACAGCAAAATTCCACAGTCAGTCTTATTGTTGGACTATAACTTGTGGGCTTGTTATTCAGTAGAGAAGTCAGATAATAGCCAATACATTTTTTCACTCAAGTGAAAAAGTCCTGGAAATGATTGAGGTTCAAACATTAAATATATTTGTATAAATGTGTTGTATCGTATATTGATTGTAGTTTTAAATGCCAGGGGAGGTGCATATTTTGGTTTGTTCTGGTTAACTCCCTCTTAAACAAGGACATTTGTTTAGTTCCCTATTAAGGGGCATAAAAATGCTTTTGGTTGGGTTGCATTTCGTGAATGTGTTAAAAACATGCAAGAAATTACATTTGATCCAAGAAAATGCCAGTATGTTCAATGAAGTTTACTCCAAAACAATGTGGATCCATAAGCCCCTGGGTGGACATGCATAGGATTGTCCTACTAGAATGGCTCTAGTCAAAATAAACTGCTGCACCTAATGAAAAATAATGGAAGTTGAACTGAAGGAGAAAATCATTCAAAATGTACTCTGTCTGCAACATCAATGGATATTACATGTGTGGCAAAAATAACAAGGAAGTGTAGAGTTAAATAGTAGAGAACCAAAAGTGGCAGATGTTCTCTCAAAGGAACATAAATTAAAACACGAACCATGAATAGACAGTTCTCCCGAGATCATGGAGAGGGGGAAAAAACTTTATTAGTTCCAATAATGCTACCACATATGACATTAATATTAAGAGAATAAGAAGACACCCTTCCCGAACACATTTTTAGAGAGGAAATTCAGAAACATGCTTGAAGGATACTTTCTTTCTTTCTTTCTTTCTTTCTTTCTTTCTTTTTCTTTCTTTCTTTCTTTCTTTCTTTCTTTCTTTCTTTCAATTCACATGATTTGCAGAATCCAAGTAATTCTTTATTGTTGTGCAATGTCATTGTCAAAACACAATATTATGGAACTAAAGATAGAGAATTTGTATTTTATCTATAGGGAATTCTTCAAAGTAGGGATATATATAAAATTGCAATGTAAACTGTTTTGCTTTGAAAAAACTGAGAGTAAAATTAGACAATAAACAATCATTACGATCCACCTATCATTTCTTCTCCTAAAAAGACTACTACATTTAAAAGATCAGCATAATGGCAGCAATTAAATATACATATTTTTAAAAAATGTTTAAACATCTGAAATTTCATATTTGAAAGCCTGTGGTAAAATAATTAAAGTTTGACAACTGATTTAGATCTTTTAATAGTTATTTTTTGAGCTTGCCAACTGTTTCCAATTATTTCCTGACAAAGAAATTAACATCATACATGGTGGCACAATGATTCCGAGGTTGATAAAATGAGGACCCAGATTGTTGGGGGCAATAAGCTGACATTGTAAACTGCCCAGAGAGTACTGTAAAGCACTATGGGGTGGTATGTAAGTTTTTCCCTAATATTTCTTTTCTGTTGTAGCGGTACAAACATGCAGACGAAGTGAAGAGTTAGTTTTTAAATCATTTTTATCATTTTTGATCATGCTATGGATAAATTTGTGGGAATTGATGGAGTTTAAATTAGGCATGTGCTATAAGTCTCATGGATCTCAATGAATATATTCTAGTATAAATGTAAATTGTAGTCAACCATTGCTTCTATTTCAATATTGCTGCTGTTATGGTTTCATTATTTTATTGAGATAAATCCCTTACAAGGTTTAAAAATTTGCTAAATTCACTTTAAGAACCAGTTTGGTTCTTAAATGATTAAGGCATCAAGCTAGAAATAAGACTGTGACCAAGTCTTGCCTTGGTCAGACATCAAGTCAGCTGGGTGACTTTGGACCAGTACTTTTGCTCAGCCCTAGGAAATAGGCAATGGCAAATCTCTTCTGAAAAACCTTCCCATGAAAACTGCAAACACTTGTCCAGGCAGAACTGTTACATCTCCACTGGTGAGGCCTCCATGCTCTTTGAGCTTGGTTGTTTTCTTGTAAATGATTTATTATCAAATTACCATAGATAACATCATCTAAAAGGGAGTGGAATTTGCTTTTATTTTATATACTAATGGCTTGCCCTGGCAGTGTTGGTGAGAGTGGTTCTAGTGGTTCCTTGATTAAGCTGTTGTTTACTGTTAGGTGGTTTGTGTTAGTTGGTTGGGGTATTGTTTACTTCTTATTGTTGGTTTAGTGTTAATCTTGGTGTTAATCTCTATTCATTGATTTCTGGCAAAGAGGAGTTTTCTTTTTTTTGTTTCTTTGTCAGCTTTTTTATTGTCTCTTTTAAATGGTATGTAGATGTTGCTTATCTCTATATGCTTTGGAGTTCAAAACCAAAGCAAAACAAACAAAATCAACAGAAGTACATCACATAAATGTATTACTTGCATCCCAATGTGAAAGTAGGATAGTGTGTGTTACTGCTGTATTGGTTGTATATTTTATCTTATGAAAGAGACAATTTGTGAAGTGGAGTTAATATTGAATAAAAAATATAATAGAATAAGATAGAGTGGCAGAGGAGACATAATTACAGAGTGATTTTCCAAAGCAGTTCAAAGCTGACTTACATTAATCTTCACTTCTTGCAACCTCAACATACTGAGAACACATAGAAAACATTAGCTGACCAATAGGACAATACAGAGAATATGTATTCTCATTCCTGAACCCACACAGTTCCTAGAAAAAAATTCTCCACCCTTCCATTAAGTAATTGTTATGTTACCCACTCCTTATTTTCTAATTTATGTTGTGCCTGTACATTTTATCTTGAATTTTCACAATGTTATTCTGGTGTATCCGAATCTGAGTCTCATACTTTTTAAAGCAGAGAGCCTGATTATGAACGGAAAGTCTTATTTTAAATTTACATTGAATTACCTTTGAATAATACATAAATAAAAGAAGACAAAACCAGTCTTCTTTTGGACTTTATTTCAGTTCATATCACCTGTAAAACACTGAATATTAAATGCCAAGCAAGCAAATGATAGACTTAATCTTAGCAATGAGGTTTCTTTGCATTCATTTAGTAATACCAGACAATAACTATGATGTTTTGATTTTATTTACAAACAGTCTAGATAAAACCTGCATGCAAATTGGTGCAACCTAGTTGTGCTGAATGACAGCTCCCCAAACTCTAATCTAATTCATAGGATGATCTGTCATGTTCACAGTTTTTGAATTCCAAGGTGATGGGAAGATCAATAGGGGCTTTGTCATTCTTTCTCCCATGTTGCAGTATTTTTTTTTTTCAGCGTTAGGGTAATTTATTTTGCAGGCACAGTATAAGACTGTTTCTGTTTTTCCCTCTCACATCCCTTTAAGCTAACCACAAACACTTGCTATTATTTAGCTGCCCCACAAAGAAAATCCCCAAACTAATTTTATCACATACAACACTGGCCAGCAGAAGTATCTGTGCTCTTGAACAGAAACAGGTGTGTCTTAAGCAAACTCCACATGCAAACTAAATAACAGCTTAACCAAAGACTGGTCATGAATCAACATGGAGATGTTTAAAACCCTGTTTGATATTATAAGTAATTACCATCCTGCAGTTAGCAGAAAATATTATTTTCCATTAACACATTTTCTCCTGTTACGACATTTATAAATAGTGTTGTCACCCAAATGCTTGTGTTGTTGTTGTCCTCTGATGAAAGGCCAAGAAAATGCTATTTTCAAATTTCTAAATAGCTAGCTTTTTTATTTACAGTTATGTATGCCAGTCTTCAAAAAGACTACTGAACATGTGTTTACCAACAGACATCTTTGGGAAAGCTAGTACTGTACTGTATACCAATGTATATAAGATGAATTGTGCTTTGCAGATGGCTTTGCAAAAACCAGGTGCCTGGTTTTTCTTGCTGCCAAGGCCAAAATAACCAAGGAGGGTAGCGGGCAGTGATGGAGGGAAGGGGGTTGTTAACCAGCCAGCGAGAGCTTGCCAGATGTCATCTCTGACTACATCATCAGCAAGATTATGTATTTAATTTTTCATAAAATTAAAACTTTTAAACAAGATAAAAACTAACCCAAACTAATACTGTATAACCTAAAAGAAAAGAAATCAAAGAAAAAAGCAAAAATGTTTAAGAATAACAGAACAGAAAGAAAAACAATATAAAGAAGTAACTTCTGATATTCTTCACAGCAGTTATAAGTACAAATATGTTTTAATCCTCTCCTTAAATTTACATCATAGTACTCATCTTTCTATAATCTAACCATCAAAACCATAAATCCCAAATTCGGGGGGTTTTATGCAAAAAGAGGCTTCTAGTCACCAATCATTACATATAATGTCTTTTCTCTAACCAAAGAAGTCAGTTTATCAAAGGTCAATTATGAATGAGCCTAATTTGAATCTCAAGACTTGTGTTGAAAGAAGACAGATTTTAAAACTGGAAAATTAAAAACATTTTAGGCTGTCTCCACAATAAGCTGAGGGATCTGGAATACGGGCTGTATAGCAAAGACATATTCTCTAAAAAGAGCTATTTAGGCATCTTTTGCTTCAGTTGCGAGGATGAATCCATAAAATGAATGCACTTTCATATCCTCTAGAAGTCTTAATAGTAGTATAATACAAAAAACGGGGTGGAAGAAAAAGAAAAAAGGCCCCAAATTAGGTCAGATTTTGTTAACCATAAGTTTTGCATTTTAGAATCAGTCTCCTATCAATAAGATGGCAGGCTGAGTATATTCTTCAGCTATAGACGTTGCAAGACATCAGATTGCACAGAATATTCTAAGGCAACAAAATCATGTCTCTCTACCAATTCTGAAAACACAGAAGAAGACCAGCTAAATCTCAGATCTGTTTCCCATCATAGGTGGTTCCTGGCTTGGCAGAGAGCAGAAATAAACCGTAAAGGCAACTTTAACTTTGCTTCTTGTTCACCCCTGTTCACATAGGAAGGTGAAATAAGCACTAGAGATGGGGAAGGGCATCATCTTTAGAAATTCAAAGGAAGTGGAGCACTGGGCAGACTTCATTATTTCACTAATATCACCAGCATGTATGCAATCCTACCCACTCACCTCTTACAAAATTCCAGGAAACAGATTCTCTGGCATTATAGGTAGTCCTTGACTTACGACCACAATTAAGCCCAAAGTTTCTGTCGCTAAGTGAGACACTGTTAAGAGAATTTTGCCCCACTTTACAACCTTCCTTGCCACAGTTTTTAAGTGAATTACTGCAGATCTTAAGTTAGTAACACAATAAGTGAATTTGGCTTGCCCAACGATTTTGTTTGTCAGAAGGTTACAAAAAGTTGATCACATGTCCCCGGGACAGTGCAATTGTCATAAATATGAATCAAGTGTCTGAATTTTGATCATGTGACCATGAGGATGCTGCAATGGTCGTGTGAAAAACGGTCATAAGTCACTTTTTTCATTGCCGTCGTAATTTGAATGATCACCAAATGAATTGTTGTAAGTTAAGGACTGCCTGTATAGGGTCACTCCATGCAGCCTGGGTTTTTACACACAACATTTCTTGGAATAATGCTGTAACTTTAGTGATATCATCTGGCCACTTAGCCAAACCAGGCAGTGTTGCTGATTAGGAATTCACAGAAACTGGAACCAAGGCTGTTGCATGCAAGCCCTGGGCATTTTTCATATAAAAGAGGTTTCACAACTATTTCATACATTTAATAAAGTAAGCATAAGCCCCTTTTCCCCAGTCTTTGAATGCCTAAAGATACTCGTTCACAGAAAGTGAGAGACTTCATGAAAGTAAGGGTCACACAAAGTAACAACAGCAGATCAGGAAATATAAAGTAGACCATGCTCTAGTTCCTTTCTCCTAAGTAGTGAACCCCCTCAAAGTTTGGCCAGCAGTAAAGATGGAATTCAGTCCCAGTCAGGCCAAGCTAAGGGCCACACAGAAGTTTTCTCTGTGGTTGTGCACCCACGCAAATAGTTTATATAATTGTGTCCAAATGCTGAATCAGATTAAAAAGCATGTCTTAATAGTATTTTTCATTTTCGAAAATTCATTTGGATTACAACTATTTCTGAGGCATCAGCTAGTCTAAATGGAATATATTCAAATCTTTGACCACAATACTGGTTTTGGCTTCTCTCAACTGCTGACAGATTTCAGAGGATTTTAAACTTAATAAACTCTAACTAGGAGAGATATTGGACCCTAATGATGATGATTATTCTACTACTACAGAGGCAGTTTATTTCTTGGACATTTACTAATGCAAAAAAATGAAAGATGTTTGTCCACTGGTATTTCAGAAACATCATATTTACACAGGGAATGACTTCACATTAAAATATCAAGCAAACTCTACAATCAGAAGAGAAAATGTATTAATATCAAAGAAAGTATTTTTTTCTCCCCATGAAGTTATAACCTTATTAATTACACAGGACCATATAACTGTGGCAAAATGATCAGAGCATCCTGAAGCTTTCTTTTGTTAATGTGTTATCTTTTTGTTCTTTTTTTTCAGATTGGTTTTGGACAAAGGGTTGGGGGAGGCTTATAAATCTCAGGCCAGCTTACCAATGCAATTGCTTAAGTGCAACTGAGAATAATCACAAAATTAATTTCTCCTACTTATACATCTGCAGGAAATCCTACTTGGTGCTCTAGTATCAACCTGTATTACAGATGTCTGTATTCAACTTGGTTGTTGCCACTAAGGCAACACTTTTGTATTCCTCCCTTGAAAGATGATAGAAACTTCCCAACACTCATTTAAATCTGTTCCAGAGAACTATTTGCAAAATGCCAAATCCAGTCTAAACATCTGGCTGACTGTGCAATCAACCATAACAACAACAATAATAATTACCTTCATCAGGGAATACCATCACATATTGAAAGGATAGAACCCATCCTCATATCAATAACATATTATCCAAATTTTTAGAACAATTTAGAGCTTTTGTTTGTCTAGAAGTCCAGAAAATTATGAATAATTCTTGCAAGAAAAGAAAAGCACTATGTTAGGACTGATTCCAACTCAGTAAGCTAATACTTCAAGATAATAGTGAAATTTTATTTAAGCGGGTGGAATGTGCAAACATTTTCAGTACTTTGCTGTCATAATTCCTATGGCCTTCTTCTACTTGCTAAGAAGATTTTTGTTGGAGGAGAAGGATGAACAATTTAGCTTCCAAGAAGTTCCAAAACCACTGAATTTGGAAATTAAAAATGTGGCTCACAATTAAATTAAGCAAGGCTTTTGGAATTGGAATATGATATGACATTGTGATGAATATTTCTTTCGCATTCCAAACCCACAGCTTACTGTATCAAATTCAAAATTGAATAGACTTAACTGTATCTTTGGGCATATGCTCCAAAGTCATGGATATATGGTCCATCTTTCTTAATAGCTACAAAGAAAAGTCCTTGATATTTTTTTTCCACTCCTTTTTTTTCCAGATTCCATATATAAACTCTCCATTTGTATCCATCAGTTAATCAAAGACCTGGATATTCAAGGAACTCATTGTTTATGGATATCTGGCCTTTCTTTCAAGCTTTGAATGAGAGCTAAATGGAGCTGTTCATGTGATTGAAATGAATGGCTTCTGCCAAGTGGTTTTTGCAAAGTTGGGTCTTCTGGCACAAGTCAGCTTTTAGGAATTCATTTATGAGCTTGGGGTTAGCTAGAAACTCTGGAATTTAAATTTATGTCAAAGACTTATGGTTTATCCTGATAGAATTTGAGAAGAAATCGTAATCAATTTCCTGAAGTCATAATATTCAGAAGAGACAGCTAGACGGTTTCATGATTAGTTACTTATTTTTGTTTTAAATTTTTGAAAAATATACTTTATGTGTAGGCCCTAAGTAAGGAAAGATTTTAATCACACTTGCCTAGTTCTTGCAGAAAAAATATTTATATCAGTACTTATAGAACTAACTTCTTTACAATATAGCCCATGCTAGACTCATGAGACTTATCAGCTGACCAGTCTCACTCAAATTAAAATATTTCCATTGCAGTTATATCCCAACTTTCTTGTAATGGATTCATGAGAGTGTACATAGTTGGGTTTTTTTCTCACATTCATTATCTTTCTTTCAAGACATCAGTGAAATAGTTTAGTCAAGATGTGTTTACTATCTGAACTCCTAGCAAATTCTGATACAACTTAACATTATAGGTTGATCACTAAATTACATGTATCCAGATCAAAATATAATCGCATCCCCCCTTAATTCCTTGCCTGCTCCTTTAAGGCAGCAACAAACTAAATAAATAATTATTCATCTTAAGGGAGCCCTCAAAAAAATATGTTGCTGATGGGGGTCAGATGGAAATTGATAAAACCTTCCTTAACAAACCAATGAACAAAAATAGAGGTGCTGAGTATGTCATGAGAAGCAGTTGCCTATTAGTTTTTTCAAACTAATCATTTGAAAAAGACACAATGCGATGCCTTCAGCTTCAGTTTCCAGGTATGATCAACCATTTAAAAAATTCATTTATTTATTTCTGGGGCAAATGGACCAGGTTCAGAATCAGTTCATCATATAATCTAATTTTAAACAAGTATTTGCATGTGTACCTACATAACCAGCTGTGTTAATTATTCCATTCATAAATTTAAAACAACAATGTTAGCTAAGTTGCTTTTATTAAACACTATACAAGAATCACTCTGTCTTTTCAATGCAACTATAAATTCATTTGTGGCTCCTACTTCAAGGTGATCTGAATCATTCACTGAAGATATTAATAATCTGGCATCTTGCCTGTATTTTTGATTGGCTGGGGGTTTACTGGAATGACTTGATAAAGGCAATAGGTTCAAAGAGGAGCAAAGTAATTTAAATGATTAATCAAGTGCTAAAACTAGTTTCACCTCTTCTGTTTTACAAACTTAATATCACCCTTGTGAGGGGAACAAGTTACCCATCTGGAATTCTCATTTGAAATATTAGATTGAAATTCAAAAATTCAGCCAAGCAGCATAGCTTGTATAATATCCTGTTGGATAATAAATTGCATTAATCTTACTTAAATTTTCCATCTAAATCATATCTTAAGACCGTATTACAGCAGGGCAATATGCCTTGTTTTTAAAGCATTGTGCTACTGAAACAATTATTAAAAGAGAAGGGAAAAAACAGTATCTTCTCTCTTTTTTTGTTCTTTTGCTTTTAGCAAGACTGCTTTTACCCCCTAATATTAATAAATCCCTGTTAAATATTTTGGCACTCAGAAAAGACAGTCTGGCTTCATTGGCCAACACTTATGTTTTTGTAATAGGAGATAAGAAACCAGCTTACTGCAAACACTTGAGAAATTATTTTTTATTATTTATATTTGCAATTTCTTGGCAAAAAATACATCCATGGACCAAAATAACTTGTATGTATTCCCAAGATCATCAAGTAGTATTTCTCCATTGCTGAACATTCACATTATATGGAGTTATTCTTGCTATAAAGCATGAAATAATACTAATAATACCATCCCCCATGATTTTGTTATAAACTGTAAACAGAGAAGGTTATAAGGGTAAAATGTTCTAGCTGCCTTTTGCATTAGCATTTGATGCCTATTCCATGAATCAAAAAGCACTGAAATAATGGAGAAAGTCTGATTAAGACCCAGAATCTCAGAATGTCTGAACAGGAATTATTAAAAATTGCAGTGATATCACTGGCATAAGATTGTCATACCACAAATTAAACCAAATTAATATATATTTTCAATCCAATTCTAGGATTCCTCATTCACTCATCATTATGATTGTTAACATCTATGCACCATAGTGCAGTCAAGCCAAACTACTTGGATTCAAAGCCAATTCACATAGTTATTTTTTGTTTCTATGTTACATAGTTACAGCAAGTTGAGTTTTCAATTGAATTTTGGCATGGCCCATGAATCGTTTGAATACTTCAACATATGTTGAGATTCATGGTTCACCACATCCTGGAACACTTTCAAAAAGGTAGACTCAGCCAAGACCACCATCCTAAATCTGCCCAATGTAAAAATTTTTTTAAAAAAGGTCAAAATTGTTTCAAAGCTATGAGTATTTCAACATCTGACATTATCCCTTGTCTTGAAACAAGATTCAGATGGGATGAAAAAGAAAATCTTAAAAAGTAGCCAAATGGGGTCTTTGGGTATATGGTTTATTTTACTTCTTTGTATCTGAGGATAATACTGTAGTATCAATAATACTGGGAGTAAGGGAGAATCAGATGCAAGTGTCAAGATAGAGTTGAAAAGCAGTGATGATGGTGATAAAGATGTTGAAAACATGTGGTGGCATCTTATTTATGAAATTCCTTCCCCAAGGAGGCTTGACAGGAACCCACATTAGCAACATTTCAGAACTAATTAAAGACCTTTCTACTTTTCAAGGTTTTTTAATTGGTTCTTAATTATATCTTAACTGTATTTAATTGATATTGCTTTAAACTTGCTACTGGCTAGTTTATATGGTGTTTTTATTTTGCATTTATTTTTAATAAATATTAATCATTAATATTGTTAATAATAATAAATTAATTTAATAAATAAATATACATAAATCAATGTTTATGTATTGTTACAGAACTAATCAATAAAACAGCTTGAACTACTTCAATGAAAGTTTAAAGTTATCTTAAGGATAATTTTAAACATTTGTATGTCATGGTCAAGATAGAATTCTTGTAACATTTTTGCCAGTTTTTCTTGTTAGCTCAACTTAGGAAATGCATTTGATGAAGTCTGGACTTAGCCAATGAACATGAAATTTGGCTTATTTGGCAACAAACAGAATCAGAAGCCATAACTTGTTCTCAAGTTCTGGTTTTTGGAAAAACAGGATTGAATTTCTACTTTGTATAACACAGCATACAACAGTTTCTCTGTTATTCTGATGATTTTGTCCTTCAACAAAATGAATACAAACCAAATTTGAAAACAATCTGATCATAAGATATAGCTAGGCAAAGCAAAATTTATACACAGTTAGAGTTCTAAAGACATACTATTTTTCCCCATAATGTTTGGATTCTCAAAACAAGTCCATGGTTGCTTAATCCTAGGTTGGGGGAGAGGGTGGGAGTGGCAGAACATTGTTATATAGTCCAAGGTCCAATTTCCAAATGGCTACTCACAGCCGGAAAAAGACGCACAAACATCAAAAAGTAGCCCAGAAGACAAAAGTCAAACCAATCTGAACCTTAGGCTAAATTCCAGATAATGAACATAAGAGAATGACAGTCAGAGTTCCAGCAATATATGATATCATTCAGACTTCAGGCCACAAAAGTAAAGCTTATATGGGCTTACAAACAATAAATATATATTATTTCTAGCCTGAGCTACTCAAGCAGGTTAAGTAGCTTAGATTTACATTGGAGGCTATAGCTATCCTGTTCTTATCAACTAATGCTGATTAAACCTGATCTGGCTAAAAAGCCAGCTCTATGACTGTGTTATAATCATGCTAATGTTCAAAAGGTCTGATTTGGATGCAAGTTCAGCCAGGCATGCTGGATTACTCTTGGATAGACCTTCACTCCCAATATGCTCTCCCTTGCAAGCAAGCACAGTGGCATCTCAAAGATACTTTTTTCATGAGGCAACTGGACTTTCTTGTTTTTCTTTGAAGACGTTTCACTTCTCATCCAAGAAGCTTCCTCAGCTCTGACAGGATGGTGGGGGAATGGAAAGATTTATACTCCTTGCAGACAGCTGGTCATTTGCATTCTTTTAGCAAATCGTTAGTGCTACCTGGAGGCTTATCTGTATCTTCAGGGTCACTTAAGTAGTGGAGCCTTCATGGAACTGTTGCAAGGACTGTGTTGTAGACTGGAGATAGATGATGTCATATCCCTCCCCCTCTATTGAGGGGAGGGGGAGTGACTGAGAATCTCCATAGATGCAGTGGCATGTCTTCTGATATTCAAGCCAGCTATTGCTATTGTTCACATGGGCTAGATGACTGCATTGAGGAAAATCTTGGGCAGAGCTAGTAGAGACTGATTCTGACCTACTGATTCTAAAATGGATGGAGGACTTACTTGAATTGGCTGACCTTTCATCTTCTCCTAAGGATTTATTCTCAGAAGAGGATATGACAGCTATGGAGTACCTGCCTTGCCTACAGGAAAGGATCCTAGCAATGTC